>NW_026000164.1:6812393-6857487 GCF_001458135.2 Marmota marmota marmota | reverse complement strand
GAAAAGATTAACATTAAACAGAGACATGAGGTGGGAGGGAAAGGGAGAGAAAAGGGAAATTGCATGGAAATGGAAGGAGACCCTCATTGTTACACAAAATTACATATAAGAGGTTGTGAGGGGAATGGGAAAAAAACAAGGAGAGAAATAAATTACAGTAGATGGGATAGAGAGAGAAGATGGGAGGGGAGGGGAGGGGGGATAGTAGAGGATAGGAAAGGTAGCAGAATACAACAGTTACTAAAATGGCATTATGTAAAAATGTGGATGTGTAACCAATGTGATTCTGCAGTCTGTATTTGGGGTAAAAATGGGAGTTCATAACCCAATTGAATCTATTGTATGAAATATGATATGTCAAGAGCTTTGTAATGTTTTGAACAATCAATAAAAAATAGGAAATTAAAAAAAAAGAAAATCTCTCTTCAGCATTCTGTTCTGATTCATTTGAATATATATCCAGAAGTTGAATTACTGGATCATTCATTGATTCTATTTGTTCCTTTTTTGAGGAAACTCCATATTTCTATAGCATTTATGCCATTTCATATTCCCATCTGTACTACCTAAGGGAAAATCAAGATACTCCTTGATCAATGGGCTGCAGAATTGATGTTGTGCCAGCAGGCATGAAAACAACACTAAAAACAATACAAAAGCCAATTAGTCACCTAATTTCAAAAACATTGTGTTTCAGAGAACAGGGAAAGCTGAAGAGAAGGGAAGAGATGGGGGATGGAGCAGTGTTTTACAGCCTTCAGAACACATACGCTTATTGATTGTTTTCTTTTCCTTTTTATGTGGGCATGGTGTATGTTATCCCAAAACACTTATAATGGTAACATCAAAAGTCACTGATTACAGATCATCATAAGAATATAATAATGAGAAAGCTTGAAACATTTGGAAAATTACCACAGTGTGACAAAAGCCAAGAAGTGAGCACAGGCTCTTGAAAAAATGGTTGTTAGAGTCTGTAAACAAGTCAAAATAACACCTGGCATTTTGCCAGGGGAATGTTAGAGTTCGTAAACAAGTCTGGATGGCGCCTGGCAAAATGCCAGAGGGAGTGGTTTATGAAGTAACGCCAGTGAGCCATTAAGTGTGGAGATTTCTTATTGGTTGACTGATGTATCTAGTTTATGCTAATTAGATAAGCTGTGTGGAATGTATAAATACTGCTCCTGTCCTGCAATAAATGGCTCCTTCTCCTGCTGTATCAACGTACACAAGTTGTTCGTCACCCCCTGGTTATTTTGCTGCAGCCAGCCGGGCTGCGGCAAATGGTACCATCAGGTTTGCCAGAAACCTTTGATTTATAGGAATAGCAACATCATCAAAGCACAAATCAAACAAAGTTCAATCAAATAAGGTACACTTTTACCTGTTGACAATTTGAATCTTCTGTTGAGATTTGACCATTATGGTTTTGTGCCAATGTTTTAATTGGGATTTTTTTCTTGCTATCAATTGAGTTCCTCCATATATTTGAATATTTGTGCTGCCATGCTTTGGATGTGGTTCAAGTGTGCCCCAGGGTTTTTATTTGGAGACCTATTCCTCAGTGTTTTAGTGGGAGGTGGTAGACCTTCAAGAGGTGGCGCATAGTGGGGTGTTCTTTCATTGGCTACCCTGCCCTTAGAAGGAATTGTGGTAGCTCACATGAAGTTGCTGAGTTCTAGTAAGAGTGAGTTTTTTATGGCGTTCATCCTGACCACAAAGTCAACCTCCAGCTTCATTTTACAAGATGTAGTCTCCCCCCACCACCCCCTATAATCCCAATGTTGTGATGCACAACATCTGCCATCAGGTTCTCAGCAGAGGTCAAACTAATATGGTTGCCTGATTTTGGACTTTGAAACTCTAGAACTGTTAAGAAAATAAATCTCTCTCCTCTCAAGTATTTCATTATTCCAATGAAAAACTAACACGGATTCCCTGTCAAATACATGGTTTCAAGTATTTTCTCCCATTTCATGGGTTGTTCCTATTATTTTTTCTGCTATGCAGAAGATTTTGAGTTTTCTAAAACCTCATTGTCTACTTATTTTTCTTTGTTTGAGCTTTTGGGGTTATATACAAAAAAATCTTTTCCAAGACCAATGTCTAGCAGATTTTTCCCTATGGTTTATTTTGATTGTTTTACAATTCCAACTTTTTTATTAAATTCTTAATCCCTTAGGGAACATTTTTTATGTCTTAAAAGAAAACTATTTACTTGAAGTCTTCCATTTTTTTTTTGTATTCAATACATTTTTTGTATTCATTGTGGAACTGAATAGTCTAACACAAGCAGTTTAACTTATATATGCCTCAGCTTCATCATAGGCTAAGGGAAGTTAATAATAGTACATACTTCATAAGGTTTTTGTGAAGATTAAATTATAAAAAATATATTAAGTGATTACAAAATACCTAGTCCTGGTAGATATTACTATTACAATCATTATAATTATTAGAACCAGAAGGGTTTTTTTTTTTAAATACTTACTTGTAAGATAGTTTTTGTTAATGGCAGGCATTTTGTTATTGATCATGAATTTTGAAATAAAAACTTGGTATTATATTTTTCAAACTATCATCACTATTATAAATGAAAACTTAGGAAAGATGAACACATAAGATAACAATAGGGTTGTATAGAGTAGGGTGTTCAGCAAATAATTTCAAACTTCAAAATAGGCATTGGACATTTTAAAATGAATAAATTCTAGAAAATATGAGATTAGAATATTATAGTACTGGAATAAACAGATGAGAATATTATAGTACTGGACTCATGTGTTTTCATATTTTCCAAAGTTTTATCAAATCTCTAAAAATTGTCCTTCAACAACTGAGTATGTTAATATTTAAGTTTAGAAAATCCAAAGGATAATAACCATTTATACATATACTTACATAAAAGTATATGTGTGTGGATATATATATATATATATATATATATATATATATATATATATATATATTTCATACATCTCATGACATCAAGCTAAGCATACACAATAAAATTGACTATATATATTAATATTTTAAAAAGGAGACTTTTGGTGCTCTCTGAAAGGCTTGTTGCTGACTTAGGTCACTGGATATCCACAATGTTCCCAATTAGTTGAAGAAGGCATTACATATTCTACCACATCCTCTTCTACCAGCGCCCGATCACCACACAGACACAATTGAGAAATTATCTCAACATTTACAATTTATTTCATGAACATGAATGTAGTAATGCATGCATAATATCCCTGGAGACTCAGATAAAATATATGATAGTAGTAGCTAAAAATATAGTGTTAGATAAAATTTATGCAAAATATGAGGCAAGGGAACTGCAGGCTATTATTTTAAATAATCATGGATCTTAAAACTTATAATACAGATTGAGAACCACATCTGGGTAATTCCCAGAATGTGAAATGTAAACCTTTCTAATCCATAATGTGATGTATCATTAAGTTTTAACGTTAGTTTTACTCTATCTATGGAAATAATATTATTTAAATAGCATTATGATTATTTTACCTATAAAATTATATCTTCACAGATGTAGGTAAAAGTTATAGGTTATTTTATCACTAGCACTCTCTTTTGGGTAAAGAGAGAGGTTTATTGAATAAAATAAAATCCAATCCAATCCTTACATAAAATAGTATTAGTATTATAAATGTTGAAATGGCAAGTACTTTTTTTATTATTTATATATTGATTTTACATATATTGTGATTTTTTAAATATTTGATTATTTTTTCCTCAATTTTTTAGTTTAAAATTCCCAGATGAATATTTGAAAGCGTATAAAGGAGAAATGTAGCTTTAAAACATTAGAACTCTAAAAATCCGATTCGTTGATTTTTCCACCAAATCAAGGTCATTGGTCTCTGATTCAAGGTCATGTATTCTCTCTTGCCCTGGCTCAGTTTCCAAGTGTTTCAAGCACAGAGTGGGGTTTCTTTTTCTCCATGTGACCACTGTGCATTCAGTCAACAGAGCTGAAAAACACTGGCCACATTCCAGGTGTGTTCCAGAACCAGAAAAAAAAAATGTGAATAAAGAATCCCAGAGTTCAAAGAGCTTTGAGTTGTCAACAGCCCTTTTTCAAAGTGCCCTGTTAGAACAATGCCATCACTGGGAATGGAGAGTTGGATTGTATCTGATGGAAGGGGTCAAGTAGAGAGCATGAAACTTGAACTCTGGGCATTGGAAAATGAGCAGATATTTGCTGTGCAATAAACGAAAACAATGGCTGGAGTGTAGGGTTTAAGTGGACAGGAGGACTGCAGAATAAATAGGTTGAAGCCTAGGAAGAAAGAGGGAGATGTGGCCTCACAGAGGAAATCACAGAAGCTTTTCTTAGTTTTCAAGTAATGATTGATAAATTTTGATTTATGATCTGTATCTCACAAACTTCACTGCTATCTCTCACTTACATTTGCAGGCAACTCAGAAATGTATTAGGGAATACTGCTCTTCATTACTCCCTGGAACAATCCAATCCATACCTCAGCACCTCCATCCCTTTGTCTAGCCCTGCCAGTGGAGGCCTCTCCCCTTTCTTAAAATCAAAGGAGAATTTCCTACTAATTTCAGCAATCTCATTTGTTAGGCCTGTGCCTAAACTTTGCCACCTACTCTGACTGTCCTGAACCCTCTCTCCACACATGGAACTTGCTAATTCCCTCAGCCTCAGACTATGATAAGAACTGTCACCCTGTTAGCTTGCTCTCCAGGTTAGCAACAGATTGGGGTGTATAAACGCTCCTGTATATATTTTTTTACTCTTTTTAGATTTAAAATATTTTCATATGCAAAAGAATTTCTAAATACGGTTAGGTCTTTCTTTTTAAAAAATATTTGAATCGAAAGGAATGTCTTTAGAAACATTAAAGCAGAAGAAATCATATTGCCATAATAAATGTACTATAAAGATAGTTTGTTTCCAAAAAGCAACATACAAACACACACCATCACCACCCACCAACAACAATAAAACCCAAGGGCCAGCAAAGTGATTAATGAAAAATGGCCTGTTTCTTATAGTACATACAGTTAGCTGAGAAAAAATGTGCTGTTCAATCCCAGGATGTGTCATTTGGGCTGGGTTTGTGGCTCAGTGACAGAGTGCTTGCCTCGCATATGTGAGGCACTGGGTTCGATCCTCAGCACCACATAAAAATAAGTAAACAAAATAAAGATATTAAAAAAAAAGAAGGATGAGGAAGCTTCACGTATCTTAGGTGAACACGTTGCTGATGTCAGTAGAGCCATCTGAAATACCTTGGAACATAGGTAACTCTGTGAATTTTAGTGTCTGCAGAGTTTCCATGATGTTTTATTACAATAACAATCATTCATGAGGAACACCAGATAGTATTTTCATAGGTATTACTTTCCATATGATTATTCTGGTAAAAAGAGTTGAAGGGAGAAATGTAGCTTTTTTTCCCAAATGAAAACATTGATTTGTAGAAATGACTACTTAATTTGTCTGTTGGTGGTATATTCTTTATAGATATGAGTAATGTTGTCACACCATGATATGCAGCTGTGACTTTCCAACTTCATATAATTTTTACAGATCGCACTTATTATTCCAATAAGTAAAAGCAGTGGAGATAGAGATGGAGCATATTGGAAAGGTAGGAGTTAAAGATGATAGGAGGTTTTATGTCTGAGTAAATGAGAGCACAAACTCCATTGGCAGAGTCCTGTATACATGCTCCGTCAATTGTTGAGAGAAAGCCGCTGGTGTCTCCTAATACACATGGATGGATCTATTTATCTTTTCAGTTCTGTTAGATTTTCCCTCATATATTTTAAGTGAAATGTGGTCAATCCTTTCTCGTATTAGGATTTTTGGCTTCTTGGAGATCTGATTCCTTTATCATTGTTTAATATCCATTTTAAGTACTTATAAATTTTGTGTTCTAAATCTATTTGTCTGATATTAATAAAAAAATTTTAGTTATTTTTCTAAAAGTTGTAATTTTGCTTACATTACATCTCTTCTGTTCCTTTTTATTTTAACCATTTTGTTAAAATAAAAAGGAACAGAAGAGTAGTTTTTGTTAGAGTAGTTTTCTGGTGGATAACCTATCCTCAGTTCTTGATTTTTTTTTTATCCCATTTGAAGATCTCTGTCATTTAACTGGTTATTAGACTGTTTATGCTTAATATTTTATTGATATAGGTGGACTAAAATACAACCTTTATAAATGTTTCTTATTTGTTTCTCTCATTTCTTATTTCTCTTTTCAGCCATTCTGTAGTAAAAAAAGACTTGATTCAATATCATCAATAATACTGACTTATTTATACCTTCAAATTTTTGAAATATTATTCTAAGATTAAAAATGTACATTTTAAACAACAAAAATCTAGCTTAGAATAAATACCACTTCACATATTATATTAAGAATCTTAAAACTGCATTTCCAGACTTCTTTGATCATTTCTGAGCTATTTTTGTTTTTTATTTTATTTTTATATTTACATGACGACACTTTGCTATTCATTTGCTTTAATTGGTGTTGTTTAATTGCTGCTTTAAAACAACCTAAAGTGAAAGAATAAATTTTATAATGTTCATTCCATTTCCATATTTTTAAAATCCTTTTTCTCTCAAATAATATACAACACTGGCCTAAAGATCTTTCTTAATATTTCTTTCAGTGCGAATCTATTCACAAGCAATTCTGCAAGTTTTTGTATGTTAGAAAAGGTATTTTTTAAATTTTGGAACATCTCTCACTGAGTTTCCAATGAATACTCTCGTATGAGTGGGAAAGGCACAAAAGCAGATGTCTGTGTTCTGCTATGTGACCAAATTCTTGTTGAGCAAACAATAACCACATTGTAAAAGACATCACTAAGCCAGAGGTTAGTGAATTTCTACCCTGAAAATTAAAATACTTGCACTAATGAGAATTAGATTTCTACTTTTAAGGAACTATTACTTAGGCATAAGTAAACCCATGTAAGCATAAATTACCTCCCATAAATATGCCTCTCTAATGTAACCAAGGGAAGCATGAGAAGTAGGGAAAATCCAGAATAATTGGTTTCTGGTATGGAGGGAGGTCTACAGTCTGTGGTCTGCTTTATTCTATTTTGTTGACATTGAGCTACAACTCATCTGCGTGTGGTTTCCACTTCTCTCAAATGGCATGGGAAAGTGGTAATAATCAAGTCCAAATGGTGCCAATATCTACTGCAAATCTCATGAAATATGAATATGAAACATAAAACTGAAACATTTGTCCTATTCTGAGAGTGGAGATCTGAAGGAGTAGAGAGTGGTGCCACTCCTCATGAGTTCTTTAAAGAAAACTAAGCAAGTATAATTCCACAGGCTTAATTCTCTTCAGTGTCTCAATATACACATTCAACATACTGAGGAACCCACTGGTGTGGCATTTCTTCATGTTGCCCCTTTGCAAGACCCATCTCCCCTCTCTAAAATTATCATTCCCCAGCTTAACTTTCCTGGTGATTGACAGCCTCTGCCATGTCTCATTTCTTTCTCACAACTTGTGTTGCCTCCTGTGGTCCTGCTGGCTAGTCTCACATCCTCCAGGTGGCTGGGTCCTCTGCTTTGCTTAAAGAAATACAAACAAAGCCAGATGTTGTAACTTTGAGCTTTGTTTAGGCGCAATTTTTGTGAAAACACTTTTGGCAAAATTCTATCCTATAATTTTGTAGAAAAATAATAAAAGAAAAATATTCATTTAAAAAAGTACTAAGTTCACTCTTGAAAAATGTAAGCCAAACTCTAAAAGATGGCATAAATTGACCAAATATCATGAGTCTATTGCAATAATGTTTGTTTTAGTAGGCTTTTTTGCTGCTGTGACTAAAAGACCCAACCAGAACAATGGTAGAGGAGGAGAAGTATATTAGGGGCCTCACGGTTTCAGAGGTCTCAATCCACTGGCAGCAGGCTCCATTCCTTGGGGTTCCAGGTGAGGCAGAACATCATGGCAGAAGAGTGTAGTGGAGGGAAACAGATCACATGATGATCAGAGGGCAGAGACATTCCCACTGGCCAAATACAGACATCTATCCCAAAGCCATGCCCCAATTCTCACCTCCTCCAGCCACACCCGACCACTTCAATTACCAGCCAGGTAATCCTTATCAGGGGATTAATTTGGATTGGATTAAGACTCCTATGATCCAATCATTTCTCTCTGAACCTTCTTGCGTGGCCTCACACGTGAGCTTCTGAGAGACACGTCACATCCAAACCATAACAATATTCTTATGTATTTGCTTCCCCAGTTAAAACTTAGGAAACTGCAATTTAGACTAATTAAGTAAACTATCCTTATATATGCACTTATAAAAGAGCAGAACCAAAATTTAAATCCATCAATAAAATCAGTACTGTCTTTCTCTACAAATCATGCTCTGGACTAGGCTGGAGCAGTGGCAACTCTTTGGCTCTGGAAGTTCTGGCTTCTCTTGATCATCTAGGACAGACTTCTGGGAAGAGGGCTTCAGGTCAAAATTCATAAACATACTTTATAGATATCACCAGGCATGAATATTAGAGGTAATTTTCAAAAATATTTTCAAAATATAAGGAATCTAAAATTATGACATTTGAATTGGTGCTGTGGCTCAGGAGGCTGAGGTGTGAGGATCACAAAGCCAACCTCAGCAACTTAGCAAGGCTCTAAGCAACTTATGAGACCCTGTCTCAAACTAAAGTGTAAAAAAGGCTGGGGATGTGGCTCAGTGGTTATGTAAGGTAACTTGGTTAGGTACCTTGGTTCAATCCATGGTACCTAAATAAATAAATAGGTAAATAATAAAAGTTGATATTTTAGTGTACCATTTTTATTATGGAAATATATATTAAACTAGATTTTTTAATAGAATAGTCACAAAATAAGGCTCATAATAACAATAGTAAAATGCACTAATGAATACTAAGGAAGAAAACCATAAAATTATATCCATAGATACTACAATACATGAAAAAATTAAGTACCTATTCTTGATTTTGAAAAATCAAATAGACATACAGATTTACTTAATATCTGCCTCAGATGTATTATCCTTGCTTTTTGTTATTGTTTTTGTTATTTGACCGATAAACCTGTATGTATTTACTATGTGCAACATGATGTTTTGGAGCATATATACATTGTGGACCAGTTAAACATGGCTAATTAGCAAATTGTTAATTACCTCACATAGTTATCATTTTTATGGCAAGAATACGTAACATTCAGACATGTTGTTCTTCGTGGAGGAAAATCTATCCTTTACTCTACAATTAAGAAAATATAGTGTGTTTTCTGACAAAGCAACTCAACTTTGAAGTTGAGGTTTTAGCTATTTAAATATAGATAAGACATTTTTACCCTGGTAAAGTAAACTTGCATTACATGGAAGTAAACTTAATAAAAAATGTGCATACCTTATGTAAGAACATTTTAAACACAAATTGAACTTCAATAAATGAACATACATATCAAGATTCAGCACGTGAATACTGAAAATGATTTAAAAATCATTTTCTTCATATGTTGATTAATAAATCTGCAAGAAAATGTAAAACTTTCAAAAATCTTATTTTGCACACTGTATTCTAAAAGACTGACTCTGATATTCGTACAGCAAAACAAATAGAAAAAGAAAACATTTACTAAAAGGAAAAAAAGGACAAGAATGATAAGATTGTTCTCCCAGATATTAATGTATATCATAAGATTTCAATAGTTAGGGCAGTGTGAATCTGGAATGTGAAGAGGCAAGAGGAAAAGCTCAATTGAGGGAAAATTCAGTGATCAGCCCTCATTTAATATAGAATATGATAATGAAACACATCTTCTGAGTGGGAAAAAAGTAATGTATTCACTAAAAATTTATGAGATTTCAGAGCAATATATGTCTTTATATCTATCTACGTATCATCTATCTATATATCTATATGTCTATTTTTATCTGCATAATTAAATTGTACAAAACATAAAACATCTTAGTGGATTAAATATTTAAATGCAATAATGATATCACAAGTGTGAAAGTGTAAATCCTTAGGGTCAGGAAGCCTGGTTCAATTGAATAAAGATCCATAAACAGTAATTAGTAAAAAATAATTATCACTTATATGTAAATACACATTTTTGAGTGGTTAATTAAAACCACACATCTGAAAACCAAATACATATAACACAGAGAGAAATAAGTACTTGTAACTCATGTGTATTATCTCTGTAATAATGAAGAGAAAAATATCAAAACTACAACATAACTATCAAAAGAAACCTCAACATATATTATCAAAGCATATAAACAAGGTGGGTCCAAAATTAAAACTACAAACAGTTATTAACATACAAATGTCCACACTCAATAAAAATTAAACTTATACTGATTTGTAGAGATATATTTTAACATTATCATATTAATAATAATCTTGAGGTTTGACCACATAATTATTTTCCAACGGTCTTGGAAAATAAGGTACTATCATAAACTCTGACAAAATGTAAGTTGGTAAAAAGAACCCCTGAAAGACAATTTGGTAATTTGGAAAGTTACATATGCATAGATTCTAACAATTTATCTTATGGATATATTTATGCATATTCAAAACAATATTCTGTGTAATTTTCTTGCTTTATGTTCAGTTCTTGTAAATGAAACATACATATTGAAAAATTTCAATTTGTAATGAAATGTGTAATAGTCTAAATCATCCATCTGCTAATTGCCACTTCAAGGTAATTCCTCGGTCATTGTCTCTAATCTTACTTCTTAGACCTATTGCACAATTTATCATTTCATGACTTAATGCCACATTTTATTTTTGCTTATAATTGATAAGCAGACAACCTGAAATCTACCCTTATATATTGGTGCACAATATAGTTTTGCTAATTATGGGCACAGTGTTGAGTAACAGATCTATAAAACTTAATCATCTTTCATAACTGAAACTTTATACCCATACAATAGCAAGTCCCCATTTCCCCTCCCCTCAGTCTCTCACAGCTGTTATTCTGCTCACTGTTGTTCACATACTCATGTAACTAAAATCAGGCAGTAATTGTCCTTTCATGACTAGCTTCTCTCATTTATTTTGATGACCTCTAGGTTCATTCGTATGGTTGCATATAGCAGGATTTCCTTTTCCATTAAGATGCAATTATATTCCATTGCATATGTAGACAACATTTTCTTTTCCATTTAACTGGACATTGAATTTGTTTTATATCTTGGCTATTGTGAACAATTAACACGGAATGCAGGTATCTCTTGAAGACCCTGATTTCAATTATTTTGAACATACATCCAGAAATGGGATTTTGGGTCATATGATAGTTCCAATTTTAATATTTTTAAATAACCTCCATATTGTGTTCCAGACAGCTTACCCTATTTCTAATTTCCACCAATGGAGCACAAAGATTCAAGTTTCTCCATATCCTCAAAAGTACTTATCTTTTTGTTTGTTTGTTTGTTTGTTTTAGTAGCCATCCTAAAATATATGAGGTGATAACTCATTGTGGTTTTGATTTGCATTCCCTTGATTGTTGGGTATGAGCAAATTTTCTTATTCTTAGTTGACCATTTGTGTGTCTTCCATGAAGAATATCTATTCATGTCCTTTGACATTTTAAAAAATTTAATTGTTATATTGTCAGAGTCCATGTCCTTTAACTTATTCTTTACAATTACTATCATGCTAAAGCCTAATCTCTTCTACTGAGCCCTCTTTTACATCTCTGCTCCAAATAGGCTATTTAGGACAGATTAATCATTACATATTAATCAGCTGGCACAAATTAAATAATATGCAGACATTATCAACCATTATTGCACATAATTTACTATGTTCTGGTTATTTGTCAAAATATTTATTACTTATATTAAAAGTATCTTCATTCTTCATAAAGAGTATTTTTCTTATTTTTTTGGTAAGTTATTTTAGATGTTTTAAATAAGAATCAGCACCAAGGATGAATTTGGTAAAATATTCTGCTTAAATTCATTTTTATTTTTCCTTATTAGATTTGTCAGGTACTATAATAATGTGCAATACTTAGACAATAGACAGTTCTATTTAAAAATAGAGATTTTATTTCCATAGCTTCATATGTATGAATATGTTTAGGCATGGATATGAAAATACATAACAGTCCAACATAAATACATTGGAATTTATGTTCTTGCTATGCAGAAACATAGATGTTTTTATTACCCAATAATTTTCTTGATATAAAAGTAGCCAAAAGACAAAAACTTTACTCTAACATACTTATCAATGATATTACCATGAAGTGTTCTGAAAGGAAACTAGAGAATTGGTATTAAGTTTCCTCAATCAAAGAAAAAAAATTGACTCACTCTTTCATCATATGGTTATTTACTATATTTTATGCATCAGACATTGTTCTGAAGTTTAGTAATACATCAGAGAATAAAATAATAAGTGTGGAATCATGCCATGTGCAATGTATCCTACAATACTGAAAATAAAGTCTTTATATCTTGATGCATTTTAATGCTTAACAATTATAATGTGAATGCCCCCCAAATTATCAGAGTATGTTATGTGAAAGGAGTTTGTAAAAGTGATAAAAGAAAATTGCACTGTGCAGCTGTGGTACACTATCAATAAAAGTTGGCTTTCGTTTTTCTGCTATAAAATGATGCATATAATTGAGCATGAAGGTAGACCTACCATACACTTTGATGTTCATCCTTCCAGTTTCCTTCCATGCTTAGTTTGGCTAGAAAAAAAAATATAGAATAGCTTTTCATTTATTTTCCGTTATCCTCACCCTGAAAGGACAACCTAGTTTATGAAAAACTGAATTCTTTTGATAGCTTTTGTTGTCTTGTATGTCTTGCATTGGCCCCATGAGTCACTCCAGAATCAGATATGGCTTCCTTACCTCACCATTTTGCCTATAATTTATGAAGCAGACAGGAGTTTGTTTGATTTTCCTAAGCTTCACTGAAAATGTAGGTTTAAGAACAGCATTCATTTGACTGGAAAGCTGAATAAACACTATTTTACAGTTTTAACAGGAATCATTTATCAAATCCAATGAGTTAAAAAAATGGGATAATTCAATGGAATATTTATGTGTTTTCTTTTTTCCTTTAATGTGAAATGTGTCAATAACCTTTCGGGATATGGATTAAGCTCCAGATAACAGATTTTGTAAAATAAAAATAGGATTCTCTGAAAAGCTGAACATTTATTGAGCCTGTAAAATTTATAGTTTATTTATTCTCTTTATTTAATTTTCTTGGACAATTTGATTTTGACATATCTTCTTAAACATAATAATACATATTTTGGTCAAGCACATCAAAATATTAAGTTGGGGGATTAGAATTTAAGAAAAATTCTTTAAGCATCAGATTATTCTTTAGCTAAAATAGTTTTCAGTGTGATTTCTGGGAATGTTTTGTGAATTCACAACTGTTTAGAAACAGTACCTAATTTACAGCTTTCAAAGATTTGTGCCTTTCAAAAAAGAAGAATGCCTTGTCTGATAATATGATGTAAAAAAAGATTGCAAATAGATCTCAACCACCTCTTAAAAATATGGTTGGCCTGTGAAAGGTAGGCCATAATTTTTATTCCAGGTTCTGTGGAATATTAGCTCCTTTGAGATGAATGAAATGTAGCGGCTGTACTTTCTGGTAAAAGAGAAAGACAGGGTAAGAAAACATGAAACCGTTTTAAAGTGTGTGTGTGTGTGTGTGTGTGTGTGTGTGTACATGTGTAATGGAAGAGGGTCAGGACTCCAAGATGGCAGAGGACAGGAAGGAGGCCCTTTCCAGTTGCAAGAATTCTGCTTCATAATGAGGTGACTCTCTGAGAAATTCATTATAAATCAATATTAGCCTGATCAGATTTGGAGAAGCCCAGGGATTCTGGTGTTATGAAGGGGGTAAAAGGGAATAGACCCAAGTCCAGCCCAAGCTGCAGGGAGGCTGGCTGCATTAGTGGAGATGCCACTGCAAAGGGAAGGACCACTCAAAGGGAACGAGAAACAAAGTGGACCCATGGGGTGCATCAATCCCTGTAGAAGCCAATCTGTACTTAGCTGGTTGTTAGTCTGTAAACAAGTCAAGATGGCGCCTGGCATTTTGCAGAGGGAGTGGTTTGTGAAGTAACGCCAGGAGCCATTAAGTGTGGAGATTCCTTATTGGTTGACTGCTGTATCTAGTTTATGTTAATTAAGATAAGCTGTGTGGAATGTATATATACCCCTCCTGTCCTACAATAAACGGCTCCCACTCCTGCTGTATCAATCTACACAAGTTGCTCGGCTGGTGTTAAAAAGTGCTCTGTGTTTCTCAACTTATCAATGAAAATTCTGAAGTGGAAATCCAGTAAGAGGAGATTACCATGAAACTTGTTCCTATGGGAGTCCAAGAGTTCTTAACAAATACTTTCCCATTTTCTTCGTTAGTACTTACTAAAGCACACCCCAGAGATTGCTATCCCCAAACAGATATATAAAACAGTGAGGGGTTCCAGGGAAATTCAAGACAGAGAGTGCAACCTATATTCTCTCTTTGGATCTGCGGGGCCAATATCAGTTGAAAAGATTTTGGGAAATTTTTGAACAGGCAGGTGTGATTACATTCATGGAAGGACACTTGGAAGTTCGCGTTTGGAGGTGGGGAGAAGCTTCAGGAAACTTGCCATTCTCCATGTACCCAGAGTCACTTACACACCCTATATATAGAACTCTGTGGAGATGCTGGGAACCCAGATGCCCAGCAAAGATTGGCATCTGCCTGGCCCTGGGAGCATGAAGATTTAATCTCTCTAGGATAGACACTCCAAACAAAGGTCAAAGTTCCATTTGGATTTTGACCCCAGTTGTCAAGCTTCCCAGCCAGATCACTGCACCCCTCTCAACCAGGAAGTGCAGCCATCTAAGACATCTGGACAAAACTCCAATAGAAGTTATGAGCAGAGTGAGTTGAGTGTCATTACAACAAGCTACACTCCCAGGCCATTCCAGCAGGCAATGCAGTGAAAATCACAGAGGAGGAGGGGTTTATTAACACCCAGCCTGCACTCTAAAAGGTGCATGGCTTAAGAAGTAAGAGAAAGAGGGCAAGTCAGGAATAGGATGCAAGTACATATGTATATAATTTCAGACACCTCAGTGGAAAGATACTATTACTTTTCATTATAAAATTTTCTTTTATTTTTTATAATAATAATTATTATTTTGTTGTTGTTGTATTGTGGTGGAGGGTTATAATTGCTAATTGTGTATTTATGTACATTTATACATATTTCTACTCCCCTTCCTCTTTTGATCATTTCTTCCATTTATTAATCTTTTACAATTTGGTTTTGTTTATAAAGTGATAGGGTTTTTGTTTGTTTTTAGTTTTGTTTGCACTTTGGGGTTGGGGTTAGTATTTGCTTCCTTTGTTACTCTGCTTGATATACCCTCTTACAGCAAAATATATATTTCTCTCTATTTTCTTCTTTACTTCCTCCCATCTGTATGGACTTCATGTGCTTACCTCTCTTCCACTTTCTCTCCTGTCACTTTATGAATATCTTAACATTCACCAATTTATTTACTTTTAATGAAATACAGTTTTAACATACTTTTAATCTATTTAGTTCATTCCTTTGGGGAATGGAATACAGTGAATCAAAGTAATCCATATTATCATAGCAGCTCTCCAACAGTGAATGAAAACAACAATTTGGCACCAGAAAATTGAATCTACAAATTAAAGAAGAGCTAAGGATTCACTAGAAACAGGGGATCTAAATTTTGAGATGAGGCACTTAAGTGATACCATGTGGCTGGAGTCCTAAAAACAAATTCAGATCAAGTCTATCTTCCCTGAGACACTCTTCCAAACATAGAAGGGGCTGGAGGATTGGTTGATGCTTTCCATCTCCTGCCCCCGGCATGTGCTGCAGAAGGAGGGGTGCATTGGAGCTGGCCAGGGAAGAAGGAAGCAACAGTCTGCATACAGACTCCCATAACAAGATTTCCCACTTTGGGTGAGAAGTGAGAATAAGCAAAATGGCACAATACATGAAACTCCAGATAGAAAGGACTATTTAAAAAAAATCAGCAAGAAAAATAAACTAACTAACTAACTAACTAACCAACCAGCTCCCATACCATGATAGAATGAAAAAGGCAGTACATCTCAACACCTGCCTGCACAGTCCTGATTCAAAGTCATGAGAGAACAACTAGCCAGAGACTAAATATAGTTTAAAAGCAAATTTTCTTTCCTTATTACCTCATTTATCATAGTTTTCAAGTAAATCACTTTCATCTACCACTCAGATTAGTGGAGTGTTGTAGCATATTTTTAACAAGTTTTAAAATATTTATTAGTACATGGCTTTGTTCGGAAGTGGCTATAATTAGTGGGGATTAGTTTTCCTCTCCATGTGGTGCTAAAGATTGGAGTAGCCAGTTCAAATTAAGAGACAATATTAACAGTAAGATATTCTCCCAACTCAGGCCACATGGTAAACAGAGAGCAGCTCATTTAAAATTCCCTCTCATAGAACAAGACATAATTGTCCAGCAGATGGGTAGAGATACAATATGGAAAAGCACAGGGACCAGTCAATTCAAATAGCTCACAACATGACAACAGCTGACTCACTGACACCTCCGTGGAGGGAATGTCAGAAAAAGAATTTAGAAAATTGAACTAAATGAAGAGCTAAGGATTAAACTGAGAGAAAATACAGAAAGTGAAAGAACATTTCCATAACAAGAGATTCTGAGAAAGAACCAAGCAGAAATAATGGAAATGACTCAATAAATCAAATTAGAAATTCAGTATAAAGCATCACGTATGGACTAGACCAACATAGTAGACAGATATTCAGGTTTTCTGTTTTATTTTTGTTTTGTGGTGCTGGGGATTGAATCCAGTGCCTTGTGACTGTGAGCACTCTACCAAATGAATTATATCCCAGCCCAATAATATTGAAAAAAAATATTGATATATTGAAATCATCTAATATATTTACATAGATATATTGAAATATATTAATATATTTGATATTGATATATTTCAAAATACTGGGTTTATAATATATAATCTTGAAAACAAAGTATATAATCTTGAAAACAATGAGAAAGAAAATATAATAAAACTCCATATATATATATATATATATATATATATATATATATATATATATACATACATACAGAATATACAAGAAATTAGAACAAATCTAAGAATCATTGGCATAGAAGAGCACAGAGATACAAATTAAAAGATTTCATAATGTTTTCAATGAAATAATTTCAGAAAATTTCCACTCCTGAGGAATGAAATGGAAATCCAAATATAAGAGGCACTAGAACCCCAAACAGACCAAAAACTTTTTTAAAAAATCTCTTTACTAAGGCAAATAATACTTAAAATGTTGAATGTACAGAACAGGGATAAAATTTTAAAAGATGCAAGACAAAAAAAAGCAAATCACCTCTAGAGGTAAGTGAATTAGACTTTCTTCTGAACTCTCAGCCCAGATTCTAGAAGTTAGATGGGGTAGGAAAAATAGATAACAAGTTCTGAAAGATAACATCTGACAAGCAAAGTAGCTATATATACATCAAAGCTATGAGACAGAACTGAAGATGAAATAAAAAATATTACATGACAAGTAGAAGTTAAAGAATTTATAACCACTAATTCAGTACTACAGAACATACTTAATGACCTTTTACATGCAGAAGAAATGAAAAACATACAAAAGAACCAGTGAATGGATGAATACTACTGTGAGAATAGTCAATAAACAACAATCAAGTCTGGATTAATCATGGTAAATAAATAAAAATTGCAGAAAATAAAAATCATGTCCATAATAAAATTGAATATAAATGATCTGAACTCTCCAATTAAAAGATACAAATTTGCAGAGTGGATAAAAAACCAGGACCCAACCAAATGTTTAGAAGAGACTCTCTTTACAGGCAAAGACATCCACAGGTTAAAGGTGAAAAGATGGAAAAAGATATACCATGCAAATGGAGACTGAAAGAAAGCAAGAGTAGCTATTTTCTTATCTGAAAAAGCTTCATGCCAAATTAATCAGAAGAGTCAGTGAGCTCACACCACATTGGTTAGGGGAATCATCCAACAATATATAATGATTATAAATATTTATGTGCTATGACCTGCATGGCTCTTAATTCAGGTAACTGGACCCAGTGGTGAGGGGATGAAGGAAAGACAGACACAAAAATAGAGAGAAAGCTGGGTCTTGGGGTTCTCTGATCCTTGATAGGGAAATAGTGACCCCAAACCAGCTCAGTAAGTTCATTATATAGGTTTTATCATTAAAAGGGTTATTGTGACAAAGTTTCCTCAAAGCAAGCAGAACCAGGGTTATAAGTATGAACAGCCCAATTATGATTATCAGCTTGCACTCATAACTTTCTACCTTCAAGCAGTTGATGTCTGAACCACAAGGTCAAGAACTGAGTAACTCTATGGCTGGCACAGAACCTCCTTTTGAACATGGTATCACTATAGCAACTAGGAAGTCTTGACTGGCACCTTCATACCTAGAGTTCCCAAGAGAGGTATCGCCTGTGTTATAGGATAGCCCCAGGACCTAAAATCAGTTACTGCTCCCGAAATTTATGTCCTAAATGTTGGTGAATCTATGCACATAAAACAAACCCTATTCAATATAAAGACTTAAATAGGCCCCAATACAATTATACTGGGTTATTTCAATATATCTCTTTCACCAATAGTTAGGTCAGATAGACATGAACAAAGTTTTTCAGAACTAAAAAAGTATTATTAATCAAATGGACCCTACAAACATCTATAGAATTCTTTCACCTGTCAACAACTGAATTTGATTTCTTCCAAATGGAATCTTCTCCAGAACAGAACATATTTTAGGACACAAAATCTTAACAAATAAAAAGTGGAGATAATTTCTTGCATCCTCTCAGATTATAATGAACTGAAAGTAAAATTTAATAACAAGATAAAAAATATAAGCCATTTTAATATATGGAGATTAAATAAACTTTTGAATGAGAAATGGGTCATAGAAGAAATTCGAAGAAATTAAAATATTCTCAGAAATAAATTATAATAGAGACTCGAAATCTCAGGGACATTAAGAAAGCAGTTCCAAGACAAAAGTTGATGGCATCAAGTGCCTACATAAAACAAAACAAAAGACAACAGAAAAATCTGCTAATAATGAATCAAATGTTACACCTCAAAGTCCTTGAAAGGCAAGAAAAAACTAATTACAAAATCAATAGAAGATAGTAAATAATTAAGATCAATGTAAAATTGAATTAAATTTAGAATAAAGAAATACAAAGGACAAATGAATCTAAGAGCTGGGTTTTTTTGAAAAGATAAGCAAGATTGATAAACTCTTAGCCAAAGTAACCAAAAAAGAGAAGACCCATACAACAAAATTAGAGATGAAAAATGAGATGACATCATAGAAATTTCTGACATTCACAGAATCATTAGAAAATTTATACTTCAATAAGATGGAAAATTAGAAGATATTGGCAAAGCTCTAGACACATGACTTAATCAAATGGACCCAACTTGATATAGAAAATCTAAACTGATAAATATTGAACAATGAAATTGAAGCTGCAATTAAAAGACTTCCAACAAATAAAAGCCCAGAATAAGGTCAATTCTCTTCTAATTTCTATAAAAACTTTAATGAAAAACTAGTGTCAATCCTCCTCAGATTTCCCCATGAAAGAGAAGGGAAGTGAACACTCCCAAATTATTCTATGAAGGCGGTATCACCATGATACTAAAGCAGAAAGATACATCAATAAAACTATAGACTAACATCCCTAATGAACATAGATGGGAAATTCCTAATATTAGTGATCTGCATTCAAAGACATATTAAGAAAAATGTATACTATGATAAAGTGGTTTTCATTCCAGAGATGGAAGATCAGTTTAACATATATAAATAAATGAATGTAATTCATCACATAAATATAATTAAGGACAAAAATCACATGATAACTCAATAGATGAAGTAAAAGCCTCTTAAAAATTCCAGGATCCATTTATATTAAAAACACTGAAAATATTAGGTTGACTTTGAATTTATAAAGCTAATCTATGGCAAAACAAAAATCATGAACAAGTCATAGATGTCTGCTGTTACCACTCCTATTCAATATAGTTCTTGAAGCTCTAAGCAGAGTGATCAGACAACAAAAGGAAATTAAAGAGAAACACATAAGAAAAGAAAAAGTCAAATTGTCTCTGTTTGCTGATGTTGTGATTTTATATCTAGAAGAACCAGAAAGCTCCACCAGAAGACTTCCATAGCTGATAAGCAAATTCAGAAAAGTAGAAAGATACAGTATCAACTGACAAAAAAATCAGTAACTTTCCTATGATCTAATAATGAGTCTGTTGAGAAAGAAATCAGGAAAACTACTTCATTTAGAAGAAACTAAAATAAAAAAAAATAAAGAATTTGAGAATAAATCTAATCAGGAAAATGAAAGACCTCTATGATGAAAACTATAGAACATTAAATAAATTGAAGACCTTAGACAATGGAAAGACTCACCATGTTCTCGAATAGGCAGAATTAATATTATCAAAATGGCCATAATACTAAATGTGAAATACAGATTCAATACAGTCTCCATCAAAATACCACACATTGTCAACCAAACTAGAAAAAACAGTCCTAAAATCCATCTGAAAGAATAAAAGACCCAGAATAGCTACAGCAATATTTAGCAAGGAGACAGATGCTTCAGCCATCACAACACCTGATCTCACATTATACAAAAGAGCTACACGTCATTTGCTAGTGAAGGAATGGAGCAGGAGAAAATCGTGCTAAGTGAAATAAGACAGACTCAAAAAGTCAAAAGTTGTTTTCTGTCATATACAAAGGCTAGAGAGAAATGAGAAATGTTAAATAGGAGTGGATTCCATGAAAAGACAAGGGAGATCAATGGAATAGAGGAAGGGGGTCACGGGGAGAGCAGAGGGACAGAATTGAGGGGCTAATGAACACCATGCAGATGTATGTGCATACCACAGTGAATTCCACCTTTATCTCTATCTATGAAGCACCAATTTAAAAATAAATAAGTAAATTACAAGAAGGTTGACGAACAGGGTAGAGGAAGGGAAGCAGGGGGAGAGAGGAGGGAAGGGGAAGAAGCAGTCCTGGGACAGAGATGGAGCAAACTGCATTCCAGGCATGTATAACCTAACATAGTCATACTATTATGCATCACTATAATGCACTAAAAACTTTTAAAATGTTATTTTTTTCTAATCTCTGTTTTTGTTCAAAATGAATTAATATGAACACAGGGGAAAGATTGTGTGTATGAAATCATTCATATATTCAGAAGCTCCATGAAAATTCATCTCAGATAGACATATACTTGCATTTAATATTAAAGTAAGTTTGAGGGCTTATAATATGGCATTTGTTTAAAAAATGTGAATGTGGATCCAGTGGTATTGTAAATAATAAACAGGATTTTATCAATTTTAGGCCAAGTTAAAGGAATAGGAGAAGAAAGGAGGTTCATGTTCACCAAGGCCAGCTGTGGTCCCTCTGATGAATCATGACCATCCTGACTCTTATTTACCTTCTGTTCCAGAAGCTGCTGCTGCTGTAACTTGCTGGGTCTGTCCTTTGGGATGATCAGATATAATTGTGGTCCTGTTCATCATATGAGCTATGCCATCTATGGTCAGGTCCAGGCAGCAAGCATCTCCTTGATGATTCATTGTGTCTTCTACTGTGTCACACCTTAAAGAAAAACACAGTATGTTTGCTCTTCTGACTTTGGATTTTGCCACTTGAGTTAAGCTTCTAAAACAAAGGACCCATTTTAGCTTTGAACCACCTGGGTCATCCCCTCTGAAAATGTGGACCTTTAGGACAGCTGCTTTTGAACCAGGCTTTAATAACCTCTTAGAATTTCTTTCTTTCTTTCTTTTTTCTTTTTTTCCTCTTAGAGATTTAAAGCTGCATAAATCATCTCCTTGATAGTATAATCCCCAATCATTCTAATCTTCATTACAACAATCTCCTCTGGATGAATATAAAGCAGGAAACACAAAGAAGAAAATAAATAATTGTCTTATCACCCCGTTCTAAGACATAATCTGAACTCTACAACATGATATATGTGTCTGGTATGGGTTCCATTCCTTTCCTAGAAATGCTCATACTTTGGAAATCTTTCAGAATAACATTTATAAGACCTTCTAAATTAGATAATACACAACTGTAAAGCCAGCTACTAGGGAGGCAGGAAGATCAAAAATTCAAGTACAGCCAGGCAACCTAGCGAGATCCTATTTCAAAATAAAAAGGGCTGGGATGTAGCTCAGTGGTAGAGCACTTGCCTAGCATGTATGAGGCCCTGGGTTCAGTCCCCAGTAGTACAAACTATAGTAATGATTAAAGTAGAAATTTATAATCTGCAAAGATTATGACAGCTACCACTTTGCAAGTATTTTCCCATCGTTAGTACTCAATCACACTTACTGAAAAGCCACGTCAGTTAAAATTTTAGTTATGATTTATTTTTTTAATTTATGGAAGTATTGTTTGCATTTTTAAAGTTACCAATTAATTTTCTTTTTCAAATTCATTTCTGATTTAATTTCATTTTATTGACAATACTGATGATTTGATGTGATATGTGTTGAGATTTGCCTGATGTGCTAATATAGTGATCATCTTACCTATTCTACATATTCATCAAATAAGCATATAGTCTTTAGATATTGGATACAGAGATCTGCTTTGCTCAGAAACAATATAAAAACCATGTTGGTTCAATCAATAGAAAGCATGTTCTGGCAATCAGATCAGCCCCTGGGGCAGGCCCATATGGAAGCTGAGATGAGGGCTGTCCATATCCATTAGAGAAAGATTATTAATCATGTAGTTCAAGACTTAGATATTTTTACTACTTTGTGTGCCTTTGAAATCATTATATTTAAGTGAATCACTGTTGAAATCGCTCGATGTGATGGTAATTTGACAATTTCTCATAGAATTTGTGTCAATTTTTGTTTTATCTATTATGAAGCTATTTAAAAAGTTTTGTATAATAAGTATATTGAACTAAATGAATAGTATTTTTATAATTATTTGGCCATATTCTTCATAGGAGGTGATATTTTGTCTCTAAGTACACTTTCTGAAGTTTGTTGCTTTATGTGTTTTAATTCTTTACTCTGGAATATTATCACTTGTGGTGTTGAATATTTTTTATTTTTACAAATCAAAATTTAACTGAGCTGCACTTAAATTAGAGAATGTTAATATCTTACCACTTTTCTGTCTGACTTTTCTTCTAGTTTTTATTCATATCAGTCTGATCCATTGCTTTTCAATTGTTCTTAATGATTACCATTTTATCATTGTGATAGAGATCACTTTTATATTCTTTTCTTGTGTTTGTGTAGAGAAAAATGTATGGATTTTTGCATGCCTACTTTATCAATTTTACTATTTTTCTTTCATAGTATACTACTAGATGATATTGATAAATGATATTTTTCTTTTGTAAGGTTTGTATTACATAAAGATTATGACAGAGGGTGATATTGTTTTATTTTTTGTCTGTGCTCTGTATATTTTATATCTTTATTATTTCTAAATTTTTACCTGTAAAATGGCAATGATTATGTGCAAATCATTTAAATATAAAATATGTCAAAATGTTTAAGAAAACATTTAAAAAGAGACTTCAAGTTTGCATATTCCTCAATAGATATACATTGCTAAAAATATTCTTGGGGATTGTTTAGATAATTATCTCTTGGTGTGTTTAAATTGTTAAAGCAATGGAAGCCAAGAAATATTGTCCAAAGTCAGGGCATAATGGATTAAGAAGCTTTTGTTTATGTGTTGACCTGTAAAAATAAGACACAATAAGTTTCAAGGAAGCCAAAGAAATTTGTTTCTCAAGGCTGATGTGCTTGGTCACCTGAAGAAAAAAGATAAAACAAATTGAGTGCTTCAATGTCAACAAGGTCTATCAACCAGCATTACAAGCATGTATGTCCAAGATGCCTCAAGGTTATAAAACAAATTCCTAAAAGTTCAGGTTTATTGCTTCACACTGAGTCACTGTAAAACCTCTGATTCTCATGGGAAAACTTTTATTTCAAAATCAATACTGGAGCTGTTTGAAGAGAAGGGCACTATCTAGGAACCAATGCTCAAGTAGTTAGAGAGGATTATAAGTGTTTGAAGTAAACTTCCAAGGGGTTTTACAAAATTTCAAGAATGGCCATAAGAGCTCACTTTTATCCATCCACAGAAACTGTATCAGCTTACCTACACATAATTAGCACATAATATCATTAAGAAAGTCTGTGGTCTTTGTGGGAAAGCATGTTTATTTGTACAAAATGGAATATCCATTTGCTGTGTTTTTCAAAATACATATTCAGAAACATGACATATTCTTCAATTTTGATCTTGACTTAGATAAAAAAGGAGCAAAATTGCTTCAAATGCACCACTGTCATGAACTTAGAATTTGCAAACTATTTGCAGACATTCACAGTGGGTAGCTATACATAATTCCAAAATAGAAATACAAAAAATCAAAAATATTTAGCTCTAATTGTATGCACAGGCTTGTGATGTGAAATGAGCATGTAAAGATTAGATATATTATTTCATTTCAAGAAATCCTTCTCCAGTAAAGATGTTGGGAATGATTTCTTATTTTTAGTAACTTCCTAAATGCTAGGAAATGGGGATATCCACTTACAAATTTTCTTCCAATATGACTAAGTGACAAGCTAAAAATTCTACCTTGGCCTTTGATGCCAATTTACCTTCCTTGTATGTCTCTCTGTGCCTAAGGAAGAACTCACTGGTACTGCAGAGTTGCAGGTTCAGAACATTTGTGTTCCGTTGAACTCTTGTTGAAATTCAACTCCCAAAGTGATGATGTTATGAAGCCAGGCCATTGGAAGGTGATGAGATCATGAGGGTGGAGCCCTTGTGAATGGCAACAGCATCATTATGAGAGACCTCAGAGGCCTCACTTGCCCCTCTATCACATGGGGCACACAGCAAGAAGGCAGTAGTCTGCAACTTGGAAGATAGCCCTCCCTAAAACCTGACCAGGCTAGAACCTCGGTCTTCACTTCCCAGACTCCATAATTGTGAGAAATAGCCTTCTGTTGTTTATAAGCTACATGGTATGGTATATTCTATTACAGCATCTCAAAACAGGTTAAGACAGAACCACTATGCTTTGTTACATTAACAGTTCTGACATGGGACCCTCTTGAAGCCATTTTGCAAGAATATTTTTTTCTTAATTTTATTTTCTCCCCTTTATATACTTGATTTAAAACAGTGAATACTTTATTGACTATTTTAAAGTAATACATCTAACACATAATCGTTAGAGGGATTAGCGATGATATAAACCTTCTTTTTACAGTTTTAAAGTGGAACTTTGCTTGTGCTCTCTGCTTGTGACATGACTTCTTGCTCTTAATCATGAAACAAGCAAATCTATATAGACAACTAAAGAATATCATTTGTGGATATTCCTCAGTGTTTGAACTAAATATAAAGGAAATTATTGTGAGCAGTTACATGTGTGTTTTTTTCCTTCAATATTAAAATCATGAAATTTATTATTTTGAGGAAAAGTTATATAGTTATTCATTGATTACTGCTATTTGTCATTTTTTCTCTACTTAAAAATGTTATTAATATGATGATTCTAAAATAATAACTTATTGTACTTTTAATTCGATTTTCTGATTAAAAACGGGTTAAGAAAATTATAAAATACCTACTGACAGCTTCGGGTCTGCATCTATGACATGATTGTTTATGTGTTTTCCATACATCATTCTCTAGTTGAACTTTCATAATTGATTTACAGTAGAATTTTGTATATTGACAATGTTTCCTAATTTGATCATATGTATTGCATTTATTTTCTCTTAATTCATGGATTGTCATTTTCATCTGAATAAAACTTTGACATTTTTGTTCTCAAATTACCAGTCTTCTTCATATTTTTTCTTTTTGTGCTTATACAAATTATTTTTTCTTTCCTTAATTAATAACAATATCACTATACTTTTTTTCTAAAATTACAGATTTTCTTTTTACTTTTAATTCCTTGACTTATCCAGAATTCATTTTGATAAATGGGCACGATTTTCAAATTTGGCTTGAATACTTCCTACCAAAAAAAAAATTGAAAAGTTGTGTGCTGCTTTGCTAGTTTGAGTTTGATAGATGTGATATTTCATAAAAATTTAAATATTTCAAAAGATAAAATTTGGGGTACTTTTGAAATTTGGGCTTCCAAGAAAAAAATGTGCCAATGTTTCAGAAATAGCCAATGAATCAAAACACTATGACAATTTGATATCCAGTTTTCCTACTAAAAACTTCAACAACCTGGGTTTGCTTAACATTCAGATAATTTTTTCAAGTACTCAGCATTTGCTATGTTTTATGATTGACACCATTTAAATCACCTACTTCTTAAAAATATGCAAAAATATGACCTATGCGAAATAACATTTTGAGAATTTTAATATTACTGAATTTCTGTATAAGTTAAAACACTTTTTCCATGAGGTTTAATTTTATGTTTACATTTAAATCACTGTGAGTAGAAAAGCCATGAAAACAGTATGCCTTTTGATATTTACCTAAGTAATAATTAAAGATGAGAAGTAAAAAGTAAAGTTGAAATTATTTTCTATGAGATGGAAAAGACTTTTCTTCTTTAGTTAGTGTGTATAACCCTGGATGATTATTTCTCATGGCTGGAATAAAAACCATTCCTAGCTTTCTTCATCATATATCTAATAGATGGAAACATTATTGTATTTAAATAGGGAGATAAATATGAAAGGAATTCCATAGCAAGTATTGCTACTCAATTCTTTAAACTCCTTTCAAATTGTATTCCAAAGAACATAGTGGTTCCTCATAAAGCCTATTTTTAATGTTATATCAGCTGACAACTTGATTACTTCCTCCTTCATTTTTATTGATAGCAAGGAATGGGAAATGACCTAACTTTCAAAAAGATTTGTTACTTTGTCATGAAGATCAATCACATTCCCAGCATCTAGTAGCGATGCCTAAAAGGCTTTACTAAGACTTTTCAGAAGACTACTAATTATATCTTTTAGTTCTGCCTTAACTTGCAACTTGTTCAACTGGATAGACTGAAAATTTATTAGAGTGGAATAAAAATAGAACTATGTGCAATATAATTTTGTCAATGTAGTACACATTTTAATATATGCTTTTATCTTATTCATTATTTTAAATACATCTGATTTAAAATCATGGAGCCATGGTCTAACTCATTAAGTTTATGGGAAATGATGGCCACAGAGTTGATTCTTGTCAAAGAAATCAGCCAAATATGATTTATCTTGTCAGAAAGTAACATGAATGTGTTAATAAGTTTCCCTTGACAGCAACTGATTTCCTAAATTCCAAGTGTAAAATAGACAGATCTCTAACATGGTTTTATATTCTGAATAACAAAAGGGCTCCCCCTTCACCTTGGATGTTTTTAGAGCTCTTCAGTTCTCATCCATCCTCCTCTTTCCATTTCTCTCTCTCCCTGAATTGCTTCACAGATCCTCATGGGAGTGGTGCATTGAACATCCCTCATTTTTTTGGGAACCGAATCCAACCATAGGATGCTACCACTCCTTTGCTACAATTAAAACAAATTGGTTTGAAGAACATTTTAATGTAGAACAATACATTGCTTTCCTTGGGCTATTTAAAAAATAGGCATAAAACAAAGGAAATAAGAGCATTGTGGAGAGATTTCCCTTCATAGTTTCATTAACAGCAGCATTTTGATTTTTCTATTTCTTTGCAGGATACTGTAATTTTCAAATTTTTAAATTTTAAAACATAAGTAGTTAAGTAGTTAATTCAGAGTAGTTAAGTGCCTGTTTAATATTAGTTGAAAGAGCCTATTTTTGAATATAAAACTAATTTCAAATTGACCTTGACTATGCCTTATTTTCCAGAGGAACTCAAATGTATCTAGAGGAGACCAAATCTGAAGAAATTTCATTGCAGTACACTTAAGACTCCTGCAGCAAGTTCATAAAAATACAGTGAGAATACAGAAAAAGAGATAATGGGTAGATTTTTCCTTGATTACATTAGAAGATATATATATATACACACACACACATATATATAATGTAAATATTAATATATACAATATATTTCACAACATAATTATTTATTTACATGAATATCTATTATACAGTATAAAATATATAATATACATGAATAATGAATTTGTTTCTGCCTACCTGGTGTCCCAGTTACCAGTCTGGAAACTTTTCTTTCTAATAATGTATACTGAGTGACCTTGTGGTTTTATGATCAAACTTAGGGATACAGCCCTGCCAAGTCTTCAATCATGGACTACATTCTTTATTCACTTTGTAACTCTGGCTTATTTAACTACTCTCTATGTACAGGGAAGTAGGCATACCTTTTATTTTTTGAGTAATTTCTTTTAAAAGTCTCATGATGTTACCAATTTCATTGCTTAGTTTTAAAGTTGCTCCAGTTAAATGTGCATGGGGCAGTTCAGCAACCATTCCTTAGGGACCTCAGTGGACATTGTTGGGTGCAATCAGTTTACACTACACAGCTGTAGTGTAATGGCATCAAAAGAAATCAGTCATGACATTTTCCAGTAGTGTGCATGCATGCTAAATTTTCTACTAACTGAGCTTTTGTATATCCATTAACTTTCTTGTTTTTTGTTTTGTTTTGTTTTGTTTTGTTTTGGGGGAGTTTTATTTACCTAGTTCCTTTATGTCTTTCAATGTGTTGTCAAAATTACACAATGATCTTTTAAGTCCTTAGCTGCTCTCTGTGTTCTATGCCAGGTACTATTAGGAATAAAACATACATGCACATGGGCCTTGCCCCCTTAGAATTATTGATTGATAGTCTACTGTGAATCATGCTTTGGTCACAAAAGCGAAAAGTGGAAACCACTGATGGAAATTAGAGGCTGAGAGATAGCCATGAGCATTCCAGAGGAGGCAAGGGTTTCCCCTGGAGCCCCTCCCAGGGAAGGCTCTTTGGCAGTCAGTCCTAGTCTCCTGGGAGGGACTATTGGGTCTGGGTAGGTGAGAGCACCAAGGAGGGCAGGAAGTGGGTTTTCAACTTTTGTCTTCTTAAAGCTGGGTCAGCTCTGATTATTCCATGTTAATTATGTTCTTGGGGAGGCGACAACATTAAGGGATTTTTTTCCCTTACCACTTGCATACATAGAGTACAGTTAAGATCTTATAAAATCTTCTCTGATGCAGTTATTATGGTTGAACATTATTCTTCTGTAATTGCTTTAAATAATCTATAAATAAAAGAATTTTTTTTAAAAAAATCATGTAAATTACAACTCTTTTATGGTCTTAAGGTCAGTTAGAGTAATGTTCCGTATGTTCTCCCTTGAACGAGGTATTGATTTTATCAAATTATATGAACTCACCTCTTTCACAATCTATTGATTACCCTCAATACATTACTGATTTTCCTGCTGTATTTCTGTCTGAACTTCATGCTTTTTCTTCCTTCTTTTTTTTTTTTGGAGGGGCGGGGGAGTACTGAGGATTGAACTCAGGGGCACTCAACCACTGAACCACATCCCAGCCTTATTTTGTATTTTATTTAAAGACAGAGTCTCACTGAGTTGCTAAGGGCTTTGTGGATGCTGGCTTTGAACTCTCGATCCTCCTGTCTCAGCCTCCCCAGCTGCTGGGATTACAGGTATGCGCCACGGCGACCAGGCCTTCTTTTTTAACATCACAGTCCTCATAACCAAAATTTCCTTCTCCGAAGTAAGGAATAGGGTCACAGGTCTGATCACCTTAGTTCTTGTCTTTCTTCATGGAATGGATTTCCCAGCTACCAATCCAATTTTTCACTGATGAAACCCTAACAAGAAATTTCTTTATTGGAATCCTTCATGTATTCTTTATCTGTTAGGGCATTCATGTAAGAATATATAGCGCACAGAGAAACAAGTGACTACCCTAACACTGAAGACTTGGAGTCTCTCACCAACTAAAAATAAATAAATAAATAAATTATATANAGACTCAGAGTCTCTCACCAACTAAATATATATAATTTTTTCTCTTGGTTAAAACATTCCTTCATCCCAAGGTTTGTACTTGAGGAGTTTTCCTTTCTCTCATATTTTGGATATTGAAGATCAAATAGTATTTTGTAAATACATCCTCCTACTCTCAAAATGACATTTCTCTGTGAAGGAGTTAGATTTCTTTTAATTGCAAGTTCTTGTGGTGGGGAGGATTAGTGGATGGACATGGGAGAAGTATTGGTAATAAATAACATAGAGGTAAAACATACCTTTTGTAATGTATTTCTATAGAATACTGAATATGTGTCTTGGAACAATTGGGAGAGCCTATTATAGATAACACCACACTGTTGATCTTTTATTTTTAAAACAAACAATCTGAAATTCAAATTTATTTCATTTATTACTTTGAGATATTTAAGATGCATTCATTATCTTACTTGATTCAAACTGTAGATAGATAATCCTACAAATTTATTATGGAATTTTATACCTAACAAAACAAATTTGTTGAGAGACAGTTAATGGATTTCTCAAATTTGTGAGCAGAGGTACTTTCTATTTTTGTTGCAGACCATATTTCCAAGGGTGTTTGCATAGTAAACATCTTTGGAAGATAGAGAAAGCATTTATTTTTGGATCAGAGGGCAGATCTGTTTACTGTTTGCTGTAATAAAAAGCAGGTCTCATCTGAGGCAAAGGTCAAGCAGGTTCTCATGCTTCCCATTATAGAAAAAAAAATTGGAGTTTCCCAAGCTTGGAGTTTTTCAGCTGTGGCTCAAATGCACAGCATGTTCAGTGCCCCCCTGTGCTGATTTCTGTCACAAAAGCAAACAATCAAAAATGAATAATAAAGCCCTTTGTCTCTGACCCTGAAGTGTCATATAATTTGCAAAAATCTATGAAACTGACAGAATTTTTAGCTTGCATGTCCTACAAAATCTCAGATCTTTAGAGTTTTAACATGGCTCTAAGGAAATAGATGTAAATAGAAAGACTAAATATGAATGAGAATATTATGATCATTATTCCTACCTTACTATAATTAGTTATTAAGAATTCTTAGAACTGGTGAACTGGTGTTTCATGAAATATTGTATGTCATATAATTAATGAGCTTTTGCATACAATGTACTTAAGAGTGCAGCAGTGTCTTACCCACTGACTTTAAAAATTGTCTTATCTCCAAATACTGTTTTTATCATTATCATTTTAATTGGACATTTTTGTGGGATACACAACATGTTATGATTAAATAAATGTAATTAGCATTCCTTTTTTTTTTTTTTTGGAGGCGGGTAGCATCAATTGAACTCAAGGGCACTACAACTGAGCCACATCCCCAGTGTATTGTTTTACATTTTATTTAGAGACAGAATCTCACTGAGTTGCTTAGTGCCTTGCTTTTGCTGAGGCTGGCTTTGAATTCTCAATCCTCCTGTCTCAGCCTCCTGAGCCTCTGGGATTACAGTGTGGGCCACTGAGCCCAGCCCATTTCCGTCTTTTAAAAATAATGTTTTCAATCTCTTGGTTAACAAAACAATTGTACATATTCACAGATACAGTTCTTCAATACATACATACAATGTGTACTGAACAAACCACTTTTCAACTCTTTATCATTCCTTTGTTTGCAGCCTTTGAGATCTTTTCTTGTAGTCATTCATAAGATACGTAAAAGGTTATCGGAAATGTCACCTCCCTCTGCTGCCTAACACCGTATCCTGTTTCTTCCATCCAACTGTGTCTTAGTTCTGATTATCCACCCTTCTGCTACCTGCTGCTTTTCCTCTTCCAGCCTCTAGCAATCGCTAGTCCACAGTCAGGTCAACTCTATTAACTTCTGCATCTGTGAGAGAACGTGGAGTGCTTGTCTTCGGGGTTGTACTTATTTCATGTCACATAATACTTTCCAGTTCTGTACTTTTTGATTTAAATAAATCAGAAAGAAATGCTTTTTATGGCTCTGTAATATTCCACTGGGTTTATATGCCACATTTTCTCTATGCATTTATCTGTTGCTGGGCATCTAGGTTCATTCCACATCTTGCCTGTTGTGAAAAGTGCTTTCATAGGTGTCTCCTTGGGATGCTGATTTCATTTCCTTTGGCTCTGGACCCACCAGTGGGATAGCTGATTGTAGTTTTAAAGTTGGAGGACATATTATAATTCATTTATATATTTGGATGAATATTTATAAAAAAGTAAAATGAGTGAAGGGAAAATTAAAATACAAATGATTATTTCAGGCACAGGTTTCTATATTTTCATACAACTTTTTTTGAGCATAATTTTTTTTAATCTAGTGAAAGTCATACTTCAAATTTTATTAAAAATTCATTTATACAACCTTGTTTCTGAAAACATATGAGATTAAAAACTGTCAGTTTAAATTTGTATTTTTCCCTCCATGTATTTTCGATATGATAATAAAATTGTTACTAATAAAATTTGATGAATCCACAGTATTCTATCAATTGGATCTACAATTATTTATTGACCATTCATTATTGTTGGACTTTTTATCTGTTCTATTTTCTAGCACATAAGTAATATTGGAATGATCATTTGTGCTTTTATCTTCATTCATAAATTCAGCAAAATTATGTAATACACTCCCTGCAGAAAAGTGTTTGTTCATATTTGGAATATACTTAAGAACTTTGATTTATATTTTTTTCACATTTACTCAGATATGTAGTGCCATTTTACTGTCAGTTCTGTAAAATCTATTTTACTAATGTGGCAGGTGGATGGTGGAGGTTGTACTTGGCTTCATCTGGGATTTTAGTCTCTGAGTTTGAACATGAAAATCATGTTAATCAGTCACTTATTTGTTAATAAGACACTTTTGGAAATTGTCTGTTCATGTTTTTTTCCAGCTGTCATGCTAATTTAGCTCTCTCCGCTGTGATCAATTTCTCTCTCATCTGATACCATAAATAGCGAAGGGAAGAAGAGATTGCATGCTGAAATAAATTCTATTCACCAGTGCCTGTGACCCACATGGCTCTGAGCACTGTGTGGTTTTTACATTCAGATACTTTCATCCAGCATAATGTCTGTGAGCTCCTCCCTTGTTACTGCACAAATCAGGGTTTATTTGTTATTGTCTAGTACAGCATGGTACGTGTATACCCTACTTTTTCAGTACTTATGGCCATAATAATAATATGAATAATAACAATTAAAACTAGTAAAAACATGAAGTATATTTTCACAATTGTACAGTCCAAAAATTAGATAATCATCTTCAAATTTTTAAATCTTTAATTTTGCAACTTGGTTGTATTCTTGAGTCTTTATTTGTGTATGTGACTGTCACACAATTTTCTAACTAAAGCACTCAGACGTTTCTACTGTTAAATTTTACTTTTGAGTACATTGTCTATTCAAAATAATTAGCTTGATGGAGATATAACCTTAGACACCTGAAGATGCTCCCTTCTCTCTCATCCACCTTGAACAAAAATGTGCTTTCAGTGGATAACTTGGCATTGGGACAGGGGCCAATGTTCCTATGTGGTCTGTAGTTTGTCTTGTGTTTGCTGACCATGATGGTTTGCTTAGGTAAATGCACTCATCGGATCTATTATCTCAGTACAGATGAAGCCAGGCATTAACTTTTTAATATGATAACAGACAAATTCTAAAATATTTATGGTAATATTTTTAGGAGTTAAATGCGAAATCTTTCGTTTTTTGACAAAAACAAGCACCCCATCAGCCACCATCCTCTTTCAAGTATCAAGCTGGGGGCATTTTTTCATGCCCTTTGAAGTCATTTCCTTGAAGAGCAGCCATTATTTGTGATACTTTTGTAAACCATAGGTAATTTTTGTCTACCTTATATCATTATAGAAGTGAATCGTGCAGTATTCATTTTTACTTGAACTCTTTTGCTCAGCATATTTTCTAAGACATTCATCACTATCATTGGATTTATCTATAATGTATTTCTTCTTATTGCAGAGTATTATTCTACAATAAGAATATGTCACAACTTACTTACACCTTTGCATCTTGATGGTTACTGGATATTTTCAATTTGTCTTGTTATGAATAAATCTCGTGAAATTTCTTATGTTGTTAGAGGCTGAATTTTGTCATCACAAATTTCTGTGTTGAAGTTCGGACCCCTACCATCTCAGAAAGTGGCTCTATTTGAAGATATAGTCTTTATTCATGTAATTGGCATTAAATAACATCCTTAGGGTGGGTTCTAATCCTTACAGGGAGAGGAGATGAGGACACAATCACATTCAAAGGGAAAACTGTGAAGAGAAGACTGTCCACAAGGCAAAGGGAGAGGCTTTGGAAGAAATCGACTCTGCCGACACCTTAGTCTTGGATGTTTAGCGTTCAGGACTGTGAGAAAATAAATTCCTGTTGTTTAAGCCACCCAGCCTGTGATATTTTGCTGTGGTAGCCTAGCCCTACCAGAGTAATACATGTGCACAAACATATATGTTGTAATTTATTTATGAGAAAATGCAGAGGATTAAAAATTGTGAAGTTGTACATTCTTGTATTTGTTGTTGAAGACAGTGTCACAATTTTTTTCCAAAGAGTCTAAACCATTTTGAAATTATACCACCAATATATGATGCTGGGAGCCATTAGCCAAGTAGGTATGACAATTTCCTTGCCAGCGTACCCCATGTCGGTGACATTTTGCAGTGACATTGAATGTAGTTGACCTTGCTCAAGGACCAGGGCGGATTAGGGTGTTCCCGGTTTAACATAATCGGGTTTAGGGCGTTCCCAGTTTAGGGCGTTCCCAGTTTAGGTTCCAGGTTTAAGGTTTAAGATTATTCCTGCTGGGAATAGGGCGTATCCTGCTGCCTGAGTTCCCCTTGAGTTCTCACGGGATTCAGACAGTATATTTTGGGAGACAGATGCCCAGTGAAGGTGAATTTGGGAGAGAACGTGGATTTGGGCAGAGAACGTGGATTTCCCCAGAACGTGTTTGTATACGGCTGGTGTGAGTTCGGGAATAAAGAGTTGCTGTTTGAATCTACAAGCTGTGTGGTGGCTCGTGATTTTGTGCCCAGCCAGACTGCGGCAATATGAACCCTTCAGTTGCTCCACATCTTCTTCAATATTTAATATTTGGTCATTTTGATTATCACCACTTTAGTTGATATGGCATCGAATTGCATTACATTTTCATAATGACAAATGATGTTAAGGACTATCTATGCTTCTCCATTTAACTTCATTTGAGATATTTCTTCAAGAGCATCTCTCACTTTTTATTGACTTGCTTTTCTCTTTTATTATGGAGTTGTAATAATTTATATCATACATTCAATATGAAAATTTTTTCAAATGTAAATTTTGAAACTATTTTCTCTGATTTTGTTGCTTGTATACTCATCTTCTGAAATGAGGGAAAAGGCATTAGCCAAGTGTGTAATGGCATGTAGCCTCTTTGATTTGTCTCTGTTCCTGTGTAGTTTTAGTCATATTGGACATAAGTAAAACAATGCGAGAAGTAACCTCCTTGAATCCTTCATAACCTCCTAAATTCCAAGGATTGTCTGTTTTTTTGTCTTGATCAGACTAAAATGCAAATCAAAGATAGTGAGAATCCAAACACCCACCTCAGCCACTTCCTTAGTAAAGCAAGCAATCCTTGGGAATTCTGTGGTGCTTATCCTTTAGAAGGAATGCTTGAACTATTCCCAAGTTTACCATACACTATAGCCAGTTGAAACTGGGTAAGGGGTAGGCTCAGCAGATGGCCCTTAATAAAGGAAAAACAATATGTCTTTTCAAATGCATTAGCCATCCCAATACGCATTCAGGTAAAAGTTACTTAATCCCTGAAGAAAAATCTCTCCAGTCACAAGTTGAAGTTTGTTCCTATGTGACACCTGGGTTTCCATTATGGTGTCTCTGAACCTGTGAAGTTTCCCGCTAGTGCCTTTTTGCCCTGTCCTTCTGTTATGTAGGTTTTACTGTCCACCATACCTCAGCACCCTACAATTCTGAGAAGTTTTTCATACTCATTGAGATGATGGCGCTTTTCCTACAATCTCCTGATGAAGACAATAACTTCTTCAATTTTCAGGAAGAGACTTTGCTTCTGATTTGCTATATTGCTCTGATGAGGAAATTTCAGGGACTTCTGCTTAGTCATCCCTAATCTATTAGCCATGTCTCCTTGGGAGAGAATATTGCCAAAAATATCTATTCCAATTATACATTCAACAACTAAAGAAATACCCAGAGAGTGAGTTGCTTCCTAACCCGACATTGCTTGAGTTGTACTAAGACTCCATCTATCACCTGACCCCAAAAGCACATTCTTACCTAGGGAATTAGTGTCACTGTAGAGTCTGTGTCTACTAATCTTTGAAAGGTCTCAGTATTCTATCTCCCCAGTACACAGTCACTCCAGTAAATATTCTCCAGTCCCTTAAGGGGAAGAATGAGAAGATTTGTGTGCCATACAATGAAGGTGCTGCAAGGACGTTCTTCAAATGAAATGGCTTCCTTTTTGATTTTTAGTAGACTATCTTTGAACAGTTTTATTGTAATATAAAAGTTACTCAGATAGTAGAGACGATTTCCATATGTCCCCTAATATAATTTGTAACTAGATTGTCCCCCAATGGCCTATGTATTAAAGGCTGGTCCCCAGATTGCCACTATCAGGAAGTGGTGGAAAAGAAGAGATAGAAGGTCTTCTGGTCACACAGCCATGCTCTAGAAGGGGATTGTGGGACCCTAGTTTCTTTCTCTCTCCTTCACACTCAAGCCACAAAGAGTATGTCTTTTTGCTTGGTCATGCACTCTCCACCATGATGTGCTGCCTGACCACAGTCCCTAAAGAAATGAGGTCAATTCACTGTGGACTGAAATCTCCACAACTGTAACTCAAAATAAACCTTTTCTCTTTATAAGTTGATTATCTCAAGTATTTATGACAGTAATGAAAGCAGACTATCACCCACCACCCAACACCACACAGTTTCCCTTATCTATCTGTCTGTCTATCTATCTATCTATCTATCTATCTATCTATCTATCATCTATCTATCTACCTATTTTTGGTACTGTGGATTGAACCAACATCTCTGGCTCTTTTTTGTATTTTATTTAGAGACAAGGTCTTGCTGAGTTGCTTAGGACCTCATTAAGTGCTGAGGCTGGCTTTGAACTTGATCCTCCTGCCTTAGCCTCCTGAGCTGCTGGGATTACTAGAGTGAACCCCAATGCCTGGGAGTTTCCCCTATTTTTTCCCCTACTGTGATTAATTTTTGCAATTGATAGATCAGTATTAAAACTGTGCTATTAATCACGGTTCACATTTTATACAGCTTCTTCATTTTTACCTGTTGTCCTTTTTCTGTTCCATGATTCCAGCCAGGATATCACAGTATGTTTAGTTGTTTCTTCTCCCTCAACTCCTCCTAACTGAAAGAGACTCTGATTGTGCTCACATTTGATGACCCCAGAGTTCCAGGGGCATACTGGTTTATTAGTCAGCTTTTTCAGTGCTGTGTCCAAAAGACTTGACCAGAACGGTCACAGAGGAGGACAAGTGTATTTGAGGGCTCACAGTTTCAGAGGTCCATAGACAGGTGGCTCCATTCCTCAGGACTTGAGGTGAGACAGAATATCGTGGCAGAAGAGTGTAGCAGAGGGAAACAGCTCACATGGTGATCAGAAAGCAGAGAGATATTCCACTCACCAGAAGCCAAATGTATATACCAAAGCCAGGCCCCCAGTGCCTACCTTCTCCAGCCACAGCCTATCCACCTTCAGTCACTACCCATTTAATCCCATCAGGGGATTAATGCACTGATAAAGTGAAGACTCTCATAACCAATCATTTGTCCTCTACACCTTCTTGCGTCACCTCACACATGAGCCTTTGGGGGACACCTCGCATGCAAATTATGACGACTGGGATATAATGAAATTCTCCTTTCTTGGAAATCATCGGATATTTTCTCATGACTAGGCTGGGAAGGTGGGTTTGGGGAGGAAGCTCACAGAGCTAAGTGCCTTTTCACCATTCAATACTGAGGGGACATAGATCAACATGCATTAATGTGTGACCTTGGTCATCCAGCTGAAGTTTGTTCAGACTTATATACTACAAAGTTCCTCTTTTTTCCCCATTTATATCCTTTATATCCTCTGAAAGGAACTATGTATAGTTTGCACACATAATTTTTAAAATTCTGCATGTTTGCTCTTTATGCTGTAAAGTTCTAAAATTTTTGACAAACTATAACATTGTGTATTCATTGTTCCAGTAGCGCACAGGGCTGATTCACTACTTAAAACCCCACTGGTTTATATCCTCACTCCTCCCAACTCTCAGGCAACAGCGGATCTTTTTACTTTCTCTATTGTTTTGACTTCTCCAGAATGCCACATATTTGTAATCATGTGCTTTGTAGCCTGTCAGACTTCTTTTACTTAGCAATACATATTTAAGTTTCCTCCATGTCTTACCAGAGCTTAATAGCTAGTTTCTCCTTGTCACTAGATAGCATTCTATTGTATTATGATATCAGATTTTACCTACTCATCTTTTGAAGGGCACCTGGGTTGTTTCCAGTTTGGGGTCATTAAAAATAAAGCCGGTTTGTATTCATGTGTTCATTTATATGTATACATAAGATTTCAAAAAATCGGATGAACACCTAGGGCTGTGACCCTTGGATCACATAATAACACCATGTTCAGTTGTAAGAATAACTGCCAGAGTGTCTCTCAAAGTAATTGTGGCATTTTGCATTCTCACCGACAATATAAAAGAGTTCCTGTGGCTCTGTATCTTCAGTTGAATTTGCTAATGCCAGATTTATGGATTTCAGCCAGATTAATAGTCGTATGGTGATGTAGCAGCATTGCTTTAATGTGCAATTTCTTAGTGACAAATCATCTTTATCTTTCCACACCTTTATAGCATCAATATATCTTCTTCAATGGGTTATGTGTTCAGATCCATTGCCTGTTTAAATTGTTTACTTATTTTGGGGTTTTCAGAGTTTTTTTTTGTGTGTGTATTTGGGGTAATTGTTCATCACCAACTGTAAATAATATGAACACTTTCTCCAAATGTAGTTTTTCTTTTTCTTTTCTTAAAAGCGTCTCTCACCCAGAAGTTCTTAATGTTAACAAAGTTCAATGTACCTATGCATTCTTCATGAAACAATACTTTTAGTCTTGTAAAAATTCATGGTAGGCTGGGGAGGGACCTCAGTAGCAGAGTGATAGTCTAGTGTGAGTGAGACCCTGGCATTGTTCCCTAATAACACAAAAAGAACAAGTAAATTAAAGTAAAATAAAAACTCAGTGGAACAGCAATGGTCAACACAGTTTTCTCTTAGAAAGTTTATAATACTTTTATATTTTACACTATGGCCTATAATTCATTTAGATTAATATTTTATAGATGAGTCTCCAAAATTTTCAGCACCATTTATGGCAGAGGAGACTCTCCATTGAATTGCCTTCATTAAATTCTTCTTTGTTAAAGAACAATTGAATATATTTGTGGAAGTGAAATCTGGAGTCTGTATTCTCTTCAATGTATGTATACATATAGTCTTTCACAATTGTATTGGGATTTGGCCCCTCATATACTATGTCCCCCCAACTGAGTCATGTTGATCAAGTGGCATTGTGATATGCTGATCCTCTATTTCATTCTTGAGGGCAACATGAACAATTAATGAATTCTAGAGATCCCTAAAGCCCAAAATATTCAGTAGGACCTGTTGTTCTTTATGGTAAACTAAACCCCCTTTTTTTGGTGGGTAAGTGCTGCCATTTGACCCATGCTACCTTGTTATGTACCCAATCCAATTGAAATTAAGAGCCTGTGTCCGTTCCAGAACACTCGGTGGTCAGGCCTAACTCACAGATGAGAGCAACCCGGTTTTTAAGGATATAGATGCTTCACTAACGAATTTGTATGTAATCTAAGACACACCTAATAATAAATCTTTTTGGCACTCTTGGGAGATAAGTGAGAGTTTGTGTGTAAGTCAGAGAAACTAAATACATTCCAATTTTCCTATCTCCTGAAGCTTTATGGTTCTTCCTTCCAAATCATGCCTGGGAGAGTATGTCCTACAAACACTGTTAAATGTAAGGTCAAGTTAAATAAACCAAGGTAGTATTTTACGGATCTACTTTCAGCTGCATGAGCTGACATATTAAGTCCACCATCTCTAGTAAGTGCATATTCTAGAATTTAATCACAATTTCCTTGGTCTAACACCATGAGAATCCACCTGCTCCATATATGCAGCCATACCTCACTGTCATTAGGTACAGGTTCCAAGATTCCTTTTGGAGACCAAAATACTCAGAGGCCCTTAAACAAAATGGCATAGTATTTACATATAGCACACACACTTTCTTCTGTATACTTTATATTATTTCTAGATTACTTATAATCTTTAATCCAGTGTAAATCCTATGTAAATAGTTGTTATAATATATAGTTTAGGAACATTGACAAGAAAAATGTCTTGTGTGTTCATTGTAGACACATCTTTTTCCCTGAGTAATCCTATGAATATTGTCCATGTTTGGTTGAACCTGTGGACGTGGAATTCATGAACGTGAATAAACAGGGCTGTATACAGTTGTAAAATCTTGGAATTGTTTTGTGTCTAAGTCATTTTTCTTCTTGAGTCATAGTGTTTACTTGGCTTTCTGAATCATGCTGACGTATTTTAGCTGTGAGCCAGTGTACCAATAGGGAGTGACAGCGGGGGTGTGAGGAAAATAAGCACCTCCTTATAAGACATTTGCCCCTGCTGAGCCCAACAAAGAGATGTTATCAAAAGAAGGCTAGTTTCCTGACGCACAGGTGACAGCCACTTGCACAGGCTCAGATGACTGATTTCCAGTTATAATGAAATTCCACCAGAGACCTTCATTCCAGGTCTCAGAGTCTCATTCCTTTCTGATCAAAACCCTAACTCTTATATAAGAAATGAAACAAGATTATAAATTAAATCAATATTCTAATTCTATAACAAGAACAATTAAATTTTATTATCCATAGCAATCTTGGCTTGATGCTATAGGAAATGAGAGATGATTCTGCATTTACTATACAAATATCTGATTCCTAGATCATGACTTGAACTGACCCAGTAATAACCTGAGCTCCATATTACTCCCTTCAAATGTTCTATAATCATGATTAACCATAAGGAATGATTTGATTAATTTTGAAGACAAAATGTGACATCTACATCATAGATTCTTATTATCCCATTTTATACAAAGAAAGGTATTTAGCAAGATTATCCAAAAAATTACTGATCAAAGATACTCTCCTAGGAGCACTGTTGGCACTAATTTCATGTCAGGAAAAAAGTTCTCTCAGGAGTTGGAAACCATATTGGCAATTTCACTAAAATTCACTAAAATATAACTTCTCATTGAAGAATTCTCTTTGCCCTCTATTTGAAAATATAACCTAATGCACATTAGACATTACTCTTTTTTTCCTCTGATTTTTTATGTCATTTATTAAATATATATTTTATCTTATGTGTTTTATCATATTAAAATATAAATTTCATAATGTTTGTCTGCTGGTACATTGGCTTATCCCACCATCTGAGTATTACATTAGATGTGGCAATACTCAGTAAACATTTGTCAAATAAATTGAATGAACTTCATTCCAAATGAAGAGAGCATCTCCAAAAGAAGGAGGGTCTTGAGTTTCTTTATAATCTCACCATTTTTAAAAGACACCTGCATTTTAAGAAGTCTGATGAAATGTTTTCCTGAGAGATTATGCTAAGTAAAAAGATTTGTTTTTGTGAAGTATTTTTAAACAGCATAAACATTTTTGTGGAGATGCATCTGTCAGCCAATAGGGAAAAAGTAAAGAGGCTTTTTAAAAATCACTTTTAAGTTCTCACATTAATATGAAATTTGAAATGTGGTGGTAAAGAGCCAATGATATTGCAATGAAGTTGCATTTAGTAAATGTTTATATGCTCTTAGCTTCACTAAACAAACTAACATTTCTGACACTGAAAATGAATATGTCCTTAACATCCTGCTTTAGAAAAATTATGCCATCTGTACATTGCTTGTATTTGTCTATTCCATTTATGTCCTACTCTTCTTGCCTAGGGCAAAAGGAATGAAAGAGAACTAGTAATGGTATTTTTTGCAAAGAGTAATCAACCATAAAGACTATAATTGAACACACAAGAGTAGTCATTACATGATTAATTACTTTGGCAAATCAGCCTCCTACATACATCATAGAAATATTCAAAGGCGAGTAGAACATAATGTACATAAAGCAGACGAGTCAGCAGGAGAATCACGTCCATCAGTGGCTTATTTGTTTTCAGGCCATTTGTTTTCCATATTTCTCGGTTTTCTCCATTTTTCCTCCCTGCTAATCCTTAATGTGCACTACATTTTAAGATAAATGTTTTGATGATTAAGTGAAGGCAATGCAGACATTGGCTGAGGCAAATGTCTTTTCAAGTTTCTGTCACACATAGAATAGATTAAGCTTGACGATTTATTGGGCAACATAAGCATCTGTTTTTGATTGATATATTGCTGAGCTCATTCCGATTTCTATAATGCTTCAGTTGTTTAGCAGGTGATATATCAATATAATTTTTTCTCAAGTTCAAATCAATTCAATGCCATCCTATAAGGCTTTGGAAAAATAATGGAGACTGAAGTCACATACAATGGAATCTGAAGAGATGTTTTCATTTTGCTCTGGATGTTTCCTTGACTGTACATAAAACCAGAACTTCTGAAGCCATCTTGTAACCTGGGGAGAACCAGCCTCCGGACAAAACTGGTACCCTGGCAAACTGGAGTGGCCAGAGCAACTCAGGTCATGGGCAGCAGTGTTAACCTCTGGAGTCATGGAAAGAGAGAATGTGCCCTGAATCTGGACCGTAGTCTCCTCTGGCTTCTGTTTTTCTCAAAAAGCTATCTCTCAATTACACATATGACCCTACTAAATATAATTAATTTACCATTAAAACCAATGAGAACCTATCTCTACCTCCTTTCTCACAATCTAACTCACAGTGATCTTCAGGGTCTCAGGCCTCCAAACTGCTCAGTCAAAATTTCCTCCTAAAGTTTCTGATATCTGTGTCTTGGTGGAAGCACCTCTCAGATGGTAAGCCTGTTACAATACCTGGTAAGACTGTGAAGAGTCCCTTCCATAAAACTTAAACCTGCTCACTGATGTGTGACCCAGGATTGGGCAAACATCCTGGGTGTTTTGGGCATCTCCTACAAGCCAAGAGTTCCTCCCAAGGGTTTTAGAGTTTGCTGTTAAAACAAAACAAAACAAAAACAAAAACAAAAAAACAGAGACTCAGACTAATTGTTCCAATGAAGCACAAAACTGCAGCTCTAGAGTGTTGGTGGCCATGGCTTTTGTCAGAAAGATGTAGGAAACTGTGGGAATTCATCTTAATCCTACAGAATTATAGAAACAGCACAACTGCCCACCTTAAAAAAAAAAAAAAGCAGAGCATTTAAAGAGAACATTCCACATTAAACACGTTCACATATTGAAATCCTGTTGCTTGTTGGAAGACAGAGCATAAGGACAAAAAAGATTGGATAGGAGAACATTTGAAAAAAAGAAGCAGACTTTCTAAAATAAATACACATACATTACAAAAACTAAAGCTTTAAGTGGATTTAACCAAGAGCTGATTAGGCAACACCGAGAACAGAAATTGTAAAGGGGGAAACAGATCAGGGAAATCAGCCAAACACAGCACAGAGATAAACACATTTAAAACCATGCAAGTGCTGTTAGAGAGGTGAAAATATAAAAAGGAGGAATTATGCAGGAGGAAGAGAAGAAATAGAGAAAAGGGAAATTAAATATTCGAAGAGAAATTGGTTCATATCCATATGCATGTATCTATCATCACATTTTGGAAAAATTCTTTCAGATTAAAGGAAAACCATAATGAACCATTCACCTCCAAATAAAATAAAAGTTGTAGTAAAACTGAGACAATAAAGGACAAGTTTGGTCAGATACCACTGATAAAAGTTATTCACTGAGGAAACTAAGGTTGAGACTGACCCAAGATCCTCAGTAATAAAAGATGTAAAATGGTCACAGAATGAGTTCAATGTTGTGAAAATAATTTTGTACCTAAATGTGTATACCTTAAACAAAATGTTTGCATGAACATTTACTGAGAGCTTTAAGTTGAGTCCCTGATCATTACTAAAAATATACTAAAAATTAAGTTTAAATGGAATTAAACCTAAAAAGGACCAGACATTGAAACATTCTTTAGCCAAGAAAAAGGCAGACATTGGAGTGTGTCTACTTACCATTGATTCTAAAAGCCTAAGTGAAGAATATTGGGATCTCAAGATTGACAAAATTTCTAAGACAATCTTTGTAATACTGTATTTTAGATACTTTGTATTCCAGATAATCCTACAAGTAATTATATAAAATATTGTAGCAATTGCTTAAAAATATTTAAACTCATAGTTAAATCCATAACAGAAGGAAATGTTCAGGTACCTAAAGGAAAGAAACATCTCAAATCTAGGAACTCTATGAGCTTTCTTTAAAATTAAGAGCATGTTCAACATAAATCACATAAAGCCTGCTGGCTATAAAATGCAGTCATTTTCTTCCCCACCTCACTGCAGCCTTCTCCATCTAAGCAGGGAGTACTTCTCTAGTCCTGTAAGGATTGCAGGAATTACAGTTTTTGCTTTTCCATCTTCTCCATATTAAAGGGTGTTTTGAAACCTTGACCACCTTCCTAAGTGTCAGTTTTGCTCATTATATTTTAAATGTCCTATGCTTTCTTTCTGGGTTCTCCTCTGTCCCCCTTCCCTCTCCTCCTCCTCCTCCTCCTCCTCCTCCTCCTCCCTCT
>NW_026000164.1:6748100-6812380 GCF_001458135.2 Marmota marmota marmota | reverse complement strand
TCCTCCTCCTCCTCCTCTTTCTCCTTCTCTTCCTCCTCCTCCTTTTCCTCCTCCATTTAAGCTGGTATCCTTTCATTCAAAGCTTTTTGGTAAGAGCTCACACAAACACTACTTTTTCAATATTGATATGCAAATGTCTTTATTGCTGAGCAGAATTAATTTTCTTTACCGCTTTGAAGCCACTCTGCTGTAGTCTGGTTTCTTGATATGCCAAAAATAAATTTGGATCATTATCAATGTCTTTTGGTTATTTGGATTATTTTAAGATTATGTATAATCATGATATTTTCAGCTTCATTGTACATAGGTGAGGGTTACTCTTTAATTATCACTGCATACTAGCCAATGGTTTGGCACCAGAGGGATGATTTTGATTTCAGTGCTTTAACAAGTTTTTGCATTATCTATGGAATACAGATGCAGGTCATCATCACTGAGGCAAGTGACTCTGCTGCAGATTGCTCTGTCCTCCCTGTATTAGTTACCCACTCTACCACCCCGTGCTGCCTTTACCACCAGATAAGGGCATCTTTTGCCTTTTTCCTTTTTTTAAAAAAAATTATTATTATTATTATTTAAATTTTGAAACAGGGTCTCAGTAAGTTGCTTAGGGCCTCACTAAGTTGTTGAGGCTGAGTTTGAGCTTGCAATCCTCCTGCCTCAGCCTCTTGAAATGTTGGGATTACAGGGTTGCTACCATCATGACTGGCTCTACCTTCTCTCTGATGCTCTTCTTCTATTTCTCTCTGCTGTGCTCAAAATGCTCCTTCTTGCCAGGCATGGTGGCACACAGGGTCTCATACACATGGGTCAGTCAGTAAATATATGCTGAGGTGAATGAAGCAACCTTAAATCATGCTGTCCTGCACATAGCCTAAAACATCACAAAGGCAACACAACAACCCATCTCCTAACTTCCAGGAATTTATCACCTGAAAGTAACATGCACCAGAAAGTAAAAACTGTTCAAATAGATCAAGCAATTTGGTTTCAGTAAGGCCAGGTTAGTTGATATCAAGATATTTCAGTAGGTATTTGATTGTGATAATTTTTAGCCAGGGAGCAACAAGGATCATGTGAAAACATATCTAGTCCTAATTTGTTGTTATTTTAAACTGTTAACCTTTCCTTATACTCGTTTTTAATCCTGGGCATTTTTTCTATGATTGCACTTGGCAGGGGTTTTACATTGAGCCATAATCAGAATCATAGTGCTCATTCTGAATAGAAATAATTGTGTGCATGTACCATTTATTAATTAGATATACAAATGGTCCCCTTCCAGGTTTTTATAATGTTCTGGAATTTACCCCAGAAATTAATTAAAATCCTTTCACCATAACTAACTACATGATTCATGGAAGCTTGTGGAGATTAATTCTAAATTATTATATTGTTAATAGAGAAGACCATATGATCAGGTTAAAATGTTAGTGACCAAAAAAAAAAAACCCTGCACTTCTAATTATCCTGAAATAATTACTTTGGTTATCATCATCATTGATTTTATTTTTTTTTCCTAAAAATATTTTCTTGAGAAGTCAGACAGAGATGTTGTCAGAGAAACTACTGACTATAAAACAAGCTAAGATTCCTAAAAAGATACCACTAACCATAAATTAAGTAAAACAAAATATTTCTGAACAGCCCCAGTGGACATAAACCACAATATAAAAGTGATATGCCCTTTTATGAAAACTTTGATCATATTAGGACACTACTGTACCAAATATAAAGACATTGCTGTAGTTTAAAAGGTTAAAAATCCAAGACTACATCTCTAGTTTTGATATTTTTTTCATGGAAAATATTCTGGTGAACATGCGCTTAACAGATAACACAGGACAATAAGTGTTGGGGTGGGATGTTTCTACAGACATGACTTTGCAACAGAAGAATTAGCTTTCAGTGTTTTTTCATCTTATGTTTAAAATGCACACTGGAATAGTATTTGGAACAAAAATAGATAATTATTTAAAACAACAACAACAACAACAAAAATATATATATATATATTATGTTTTATATGTCAAAAGAGACTTTCAAGAAATGGAATTTGTAATGAATAAATATACATATGGAAGTCTCTTTGACAAGCTGCATTCTGTCTTCTATGAAGCTATCCCATGCATGTGCGTTAATCATGTACATCTGTGTGAATAGTGCTTCTGTTTGGTGATCTATGACATTTACTTTTATTTTCTCCCACTTATATATTATGTGAGGTGTATTGAAGCATTTGCCTACAATGACTACCACTTTATGTTCAATTTGGTACATAAAGTACTGTAAAACTACTAGAACCAAGATATAGAATAGTTGGGTCAATTTATAAATCCTTTCATAGTATTTTTGGGGTAAATTCCTCCCAGGCACCCTAACGCCAGTTAGTCACTACTTTTTTTTATTACCCTAATTTTGCCTTTTCCAGAAACATAGAAATATACGTGGACACCATGCAGCCTTTGAGGTGGCCTTCTCTCACTTAGCATAATGAATGTGAGATCTGTCCATGCTGTATAAATGTGCCAGAAATTTGTTCCTTTTATAATTCTTGGACATTCTCCAGTACAGCTAACCTTTCCCTAGGGGATGTGCTTCAATAATTGACCTTTTCCCAAGCTACTGTACTGTCTTCAGACAGCTTATTTTGTGAACATCACGGATCACAGCTTGACTAGTGCTGGCAAGGATGTGAAGTGGCTGGAATTCCAGACTCCTGGTGGAGGTGCAGAGCGGCACTCCTACTCTGGATGACAGTGTGTGGACTTCTTTAAAGTCAGACATAGGCTTAACTTGATGTGCAGGAAGCACTTTTAATTGCTTTCTTTTGGTATGTGTTGGAGACAAAAATTTATGTCTTTTCATATGTTTGCTATTTGTACATACTGATTTGTGAAGTCTCTGTTCAATTATTTGTATATTTTATTTGTTTCTCATGGGCTACATGAGTTCTTCAGCAGAGGAGTATTTCCCATGCATTGTCTTTCAGTTTATGGTTCATTGCTTCTCTTTAAACATATTCTAATTTTAAGAACAGAAAAGTTGAATTCATGTAATACCCAACTTAATTTTTGCAATGAATCATGCTTTTCTATTACATCTAAGAAATATTAGTATATTTTCTCTGTATTCTTTTTTAGAAATATTGAAAATTTAATTTATACATTTTGGCCTCTGGTTCAATTCAGCCATTTCCATGTGAAGTAAGATGTACTAAATTGGCCAAGTCTTGTTTTGACATGGTTATTCAACAGCTTCATCATCATGAGCTGAAGATTCCAGTTCTTCATTCAATTACCTTTGAGTTGACTCTCTGTGTATGGATTTATTTCTGGATGTGATTCAGCTTCCTTGATCTATGTATCTACAATTCACAAATACCATACTGTGACAATTCCTGTCATTTGTAATAAATCTTAAAATCTTGAACTGCATTACCTAGTCTTGACTTCTTTTACTAAATGGATTTGTTATGCAAATTCTATTGTTTTACATAAAGATTTTAGAGTTCCATTGTTGATTTCTGAAAAAACAAGTTCAAATCTAACAAAATAATTCTTTCTGAGATTTTGATTGGGATTATGCATGTTCTATAAGTTTTTTGAAAAAAGACTTATTATAAATAACAAGTCTCCAAGTCCATGAAACTAGCATGTTTGGATTTTATTTTTATCATCAATATTTTGTTTCTAGAAAATAGATCTTGATAGCAACAATCATATTTTATTAGATTTGCAAAATTTATTCATGACTTTGTTTTGTGTTTGTGTTTTATGGGCTATCGTAGTCATATATTTAAAACATTTATTTCTAAATTGTCTTGGTGGTACCTAGAAATGCTACTGCATTCCACATTTTAACTTTGCAAGCTGTGAGCTTGCTCAAGGTAACTACTAATTCTATTTGGAAACTATATATCAAGAGACAATGGAGTGATATCATTTAAGTAATGACAAGGGAAAAAAAAAACCTGTTAAACAAGACTTCCATAACCAAAACGTGAAACCATACAGTGCTATTATAGACATAAAAATTTAAATTGCATATTGTAAACTGAAGACAGCATTACCTTTTAAAGTCACATAATTAATGAAACAATGTTGGAGATGAAATATAATTACAAAAATACTCAATCCAAAAACAGACAGGTGAAAAAAAAAAAAGAAAATATGAAAACCTGAGAGAGCAAGTAGAAAATGAGGAAGATAGTAGGCACTATCCTGAACACATCATCAATAGCCCCAATAAAATTGAAGGATACTTAGTCATGCAATTAGATAGGAATATATTGAAACAGAACTGCATCATTAGGCTGCTTCATCCTGGTGTGAACATCAGAGCCCTCACACCACCCTGCTGATAGGGATCATCATTCCTCATGCTGTCTTGATGCAATCAAGGGGTGCAATAAGCAGGAGAGGCTTCTGCGGAACAGAACAAGGAAAGCTGCTTTACAGTGTGCCTTTTGCACACGTAGGAGGAAAATATTCTAAAATAACAATAAAAGTAGAATGTAGGAAAAACAGAAGCCAGTAGTGTGGGCACTTATGATCATCAAGTATTATGTACTATGCAAAATCGTGTCTGCAATACTTTTACAAGACGGGCAGCACAGCAGGCTAGTTTACACCTGGATCCCCCAAACACTGGGGTGATGTGCAGCATGCAGGTTGGGATGGCTATTATGTCACTAGGCTGCAAGAACTTTTCAGCTCTATCACAATCTTATGGTACCACTGACATGTATGATTCCTCTGTTGACCAAAATACCATGTGGTGCATGATTATCAATTCAAGTATATTGGAATTCTAGCAATTTCCCCACCACCAATGCACGATTAAAAATAATAATTTTATTGCTATTCTATAATATAATAAAACAACTGCAGGAATATTCTAATATCTCTACATACTTAAAGTTTCATTCATGTGTAAAGCAAAAAAAAAAATACCATTCCTATATTCTCCAAAGAAAAATGCTATCAAATATAGTCTAGCTGGAGAAAAAAAATAAAATAGTTAAGACCCAACAATAAAAAGAAGATAGGGCTTTAAAATTATCTAAATAATTGAAAATATTACAGTTAAAATGTACTTAATTATTGGAACATAGGATATTATGAATCAAAGTTGAAGTTAAAATAATAGTGTAAAATGCCATTCTTTTTTCAAAGACACTGAATAAAAGCAGAGAGGGAATTAGGAGTACAGAAAATGATAAGTAGTTTCTTGCAATTTTGTGGGGGGCAGTACCAGAGATTGAACTCAGGGGCCCTTAACCACTGAGGCACATCTTTATCCCTTTCTGTATATTTTATTTAGAGACAGGTTCCTGCAGAATTGCTTAGGGCCTTGCCAAGACTGACTTCTAACTCAGGATCCTCCTGCCTCAGCCTCCCAAGCTGCTGGGATTACAGGTGTGTACCACCACCCCCAGTTTAGTGTCTTGCATTTTATATCTAGAAATGATTATTTCACATTGATATATCAATTGATGGCTCAATATACATGTGCGTATAATTATATGACTAGATAATACAAGCATATAAACATAATGATTACTTATTATTATTATTTTGTTCTAGAAATTGAACCCAGAGTTGCTTTACCACTGAGCCACATCTCCATTACTCTTTCTTACATTTTTTTATTATAATTTTGAGCCAGGGCCTTGCTAAGCTGCTGAGGCCAGCCTCAAACTTACGATCCTCCTGCCTCAGCCTTGGGAGGCACTGGGATTACAGATGTGTGCCATCACACCAGGCCTCAAATATATTATAAAGTATTTTGTGAGAAAATACAAAATTGACAACAATTTTTAAACCACTAGAGAAAACAATTTTCTTCTTCTTTTTAATGCATGAAAGTTATTAGTTCATTGAGTGTCCATTTGTCTATGTTTTTTATTAATGTGAGATCAGAAAATCAAAGATCTTAAAATTCCCTTTTCTATTCCATTAACATCAGTGTCTTGTTAAGGATCTTATTTTTGCTTATATGGAATTTTCCATATTTTTGTGTAATATGGAAATTTGTCATTCAACTATGAAATCTTCTGAGTGCACTATCATTGAAAAAATATCAACTATTAACTGCATATATAAATAAGAAAGTTAAATCTCCTTTATTCTTACACCAACTTGCAAAGTCACCAAACTAAAAATAATAATAATAATAATAATAATAATAATAATAATAATAAAATAAAAATACAAAAAAATCTTGAAAAACTAGATTTAGATGCCAGGCTATAGATAGCAATTATTAAAAAAAGTGAGAGGTGACAAAGAGGTGTTTAAAATGAGGATACACCATGATATCCGTATATAATACTCTATTACTATAAATGTGAGACATGTTTTTATGTATTTTTACATGTAATGTGTATGACCCAGCCTCACTCAGACAACATGTTTTATTTTCTTAATTTCCTAAAAGGAGAAACTTTTTACAGAAGTCAGTTTTCTATCTCTTCAAGTGTGGGTCCTCCTTGGAATTTGAGAGCAAAGATTCTTTCCTCTCTTCATACTGAACCTCTGGAATAGCCCAAGGAGAAAGGGGCACAACAGAAACAGTCAGCTTGTGAATATATCAGATGAAACCCCTCAAAACCTGCCTTAAAACTAAAATTCCCGATGGAGAAAATTTACCTTTGCATTATCTGAAACACATGGATCTTTCCTTTCTACTTCTAAAAACATAAAATAAAAGGTTCTTGCTTCCATAACAATACATTCAGGTTAGAAATAGGAATTGCCTTATATAGTTTTGGAAACTAACTCTTTTGCATTTTGTGAGCATATGATTACTTTATTTGTTGTATTTTCCTCTTTAAACCTTGAGTGTTGTGAAGCATACTGTTTATTCAGATAGTAAAATATTGGATACTACTGAGTTTTTATAAGCTTTTTTTTTTGCTTTTTTGCTAAATCACTTTTAAATTACTGACCTATATACAGTAATTTTTTCCCCTCATTTCGTAATTTGATGAAAGTTGTAAGCTCTTTAATGAATCAATTTTCCAGCCTCATTTTACTCCTCAATTTTAATGTTTCATTATCTATGGTTTGGCACCCCAGATAGCCCATTTTTTGAGGTTTATTCCTTTTTAAACAAGTAATTCATTTTCATATTAAGAAAATTAAAAAATCAATGTGGTTTTGTTCATGCATAGAAAACCCATCTTAATTATGTAGCTTCCACAAGTGAGGTAACTGAATTAATTCTTGCCTATCGTATCTCCTTATATGAATAAGAAGCTGGATCATCTTATATAGACAGACCCAGGGCAAGCCCTCCTTCAGTACTTAATTACCTCTTGATGCAGTCTTCTTTAATGATAGGGTAAGAAATAACTCTTCAGTGTGTGCTCTGATAGCACACATACAAATTATTTCAGCATTATAAAAAATATTAATCCTCTGGCCTGGGACATTTACTTAATTTAACATGGTTAGGTGATTTTTTTCATGACTTCTCATTTTTTAGGATTTGCTAGTACTGCTTTATGATGCTAGTTTTGCCTATTGGAGAAGGGTGGTTGGGATGGTTGTACAACCACCTACTTATGTGAGATATGTGTGTGTGTGTGTGTTTGTATTTTTTTTAATGTCATCTGTTTCAAGTAAAGGGACATTTCCATTCTTCTTGCTAGGAACATGATTTGTTAAAATACTGTTTATTCTCTATTTTTCTAGAATCAAGTCATGTACCAGAGCAACTCTTTTCATTGAATATGTCGCTGTTTCATTTCTTAGAGAGTAGTTTACAGTCACATGGCCATAGATATAATTTCCACACCAGATAATTTTTAGTATTAAATTATAAAATCTGTAGGCTCAAAATTAACATTTTCCTGAAATACTTACATTCTTTGACCTTGAAATCTAGATGTGCATCAAGTGTCTATGTATAAAACTTGCATCTGGGCTTTTTCAAAAAGATATCAGCTTATTACAATGGTGAGATAAGAAATAAATAGTAAATAGTGAAAATAGCTGAATATTTTTAAAGGTAGAATTCTATCTGTACTCCAAAAACTGTTAGCCAACATGAGTTCCCAAAAGATTATATACCTAAATGTACTATCAGAAAAAAAATATAAGACTCTTTTATAATCATGATACAGGGAGGATTTTTTCAGGTGTCAACTTGGAAACTGGAGGCCATTTTAAACATTCAGTAAATTCAACCACCTAGAACATCATAAGTGCCCTAAGATTGCATAAGAGTTCACAGGCAAAAGCACAACTAGCTTTCCAGAATGTGGTATCTAATACTCTTTTCCCACCAAGAGCAATAATGGGTCTTAGAAAAATCATCATATATGTGCATTTGCTTGTGTGTGTATATTTATCCATCCATCCATCCATCTATCTATCCTAAAGAGAGAAATGTAATGTTGCAATAGAAGGAACAACCTGCTCAAATCTTAAACAAGTGTTCAGTCTTAACATCATTAATAGAGGGGTACTCAGACAGTATAGCCTACTACTTCGTAATTGAGTAACACAGAGCCACCTACAGAGTGTTCTTAATGCAACGTACAGTGAAAATCTAGGTGATCATTTAAGTGAACTTGCAAATGTTTGGACAATAAAGTTATAGGCTCCACTAGCTATATTAGTCATAAGGAAATAATAAGAAAAATTCATAATATTTGCCTTTAACAAAAGGAAAATGGATACAAATTTCTTTAAAAAACACAATGCATTAAATAAAGAAAGTCCACAGCAACTGCAGTGGATTAAAATAGAGAAATGAGTACAAAAACAAATTCATGTGTGGAACTTATGATGATACAAATTTAATCTGATGAGGCTGTAGCAATTAAGAGTAAATGTTATTTTGGGAGTAACTGTGAATATTTGATCAATTGAAAACATTATTACAGTGGCATTTTGGTTGAGAGAGTGAGGCACAGGATGTCTGTCTGAAAATGGCACATTTCTTGCTCTAGTTGCATGAATCGAGAGCAAGTTGGGATCAGGGACTCTGAAAAGAGAAAAGGACTGGTGGCTAACTGAAAATCCCAAGGGACGGCTTGCTTTCCCTTCTTGTGACTCTGTCCCAGACATCTAGCATTTTCAGAAAACTCTTTGACTGACTGATAAAGAGCATCTCAGTGCAGACTTCTGATATCTCAGCAGTTGGTTGAGTTCACCTTTAGGAATAGGTCCCACAAACCTGCCTTTCATTTTTGGAGAGTTGTCCCAATGGAAAAGTGGCAATACTCAAGAAATTTACTGTATGGCATAGTAGGTGAGTATACTTACTTTATATGAATGCATACTGAACGATTTATGAGTGAAATTTTATGATAACAGTCAAAACCACGATTTACCAAATAAGAAATAAGGATAATATGACAATAATTGTAAGTCATTAATAGAGGCAACGGTTTCATGAATATTTGTCATATTCTACTACTCTATGTATTTATGTTGAAAATAGTTTTAATAATGAATAATGATTTAATTGTATCTGCCAACTCTTTTCTTTTTCTATTAAAATCGTTACTTGAGAACAAATTTCCAGTATTGTATTGAAAACACATCTCCCAAGCTTTCATTTTAGTGATAATTATGAGTTGGAATATTGGTACTTGCATTCATCTCAAGAAACTTATTAAGTGATCTTTAATATGAGAAAAGTAATAAATATTGGAATTAGCTAAATACCTTAAAATATTACACAATACTAAGTATCTTATTATTGTATTTGGTTTTCAGTTTAAAACTCAAATCTTATATCATGAAACTGAAAGTAAACATTGAAAAATCAACCATTGCAAATAAAATATTTTGTACATTTACAGTTGATGCTTAGCATTAGTGAAAGTTCTATGAAATCACTGAACACTAAATTAGAAAATACTGAGGCATTGCTCTTAGAGAAAGTAGAAGGTCAGGTTTCTGAAGGACCCTGGTCACCATATTCTCATCCATCAATCAATATATCACCTTGTTGCTGGGCTTCTGTTTAGATATACGTTGTTTAACATGCATTGTTGACTCTAATTAAACTCCTGGACATTAGCACAATATCTCAGATGAATGAAGCTCATCTGACTTATACCTTAAGGCATGTTTTGGCTTCTTACACTTAACAAAAACAGATCTGGCTTATTAGGTCTTATAGAACCCTGATTCCAGCAATTAAAGAATACACACATATATTCAAAACTGCCCATGTTTTAAATGAAAAAATTTAAAGAGTTGTCCATGAATTAGTATATTTCTTTAACCTCTGAATACACAGCAATAGAGTTAAAAGTAAGCCTCTTGCAGATAATATTTTAAATGTTTAAAACCTAGTGCAACTTCTGATTTCTATGCTGAGTATGGAAAGCTGAGAGTAGCATAACCCGCACTGCAACGACCAAATGTCCGATAAACTATAAATTCATAGCTTTTCTATATGTCATTAGAAAGATGAGACTTCAGGGAAATTAATTCGTCTAAAACTCTAAGCAACAGACTTTCTCAAGAACTGATGAATGTGACCCCAATTCCGTGGAGGAGCTCGAGATGGGGGGAAGGGACGGCTCCAATAGTAGATGAGAAAAATTGGTGAAGTATTTATCCAGTTACTGAAGGACAAGTATACAGGCAACAGTTCACACAACAGGCTGACAATGTATCCATGAAAGGCATGCTTGTTGTGTTGGCTTTGGAATGGTTTGGGAACTTGGGTTTGGGATGGGGCTCCCATAATTCTCTAATAAAAATGGCTCCATGTGCCTAAGTAATGCAAACAGTAAGATTTACGTTGTTACACCTGCTTTTCTCCATAGAGTAGAAATTTAATGCATGCTCAAGGGAGGGTGTTACATGACCCAGTGAAAAGCTTGAGCAGTGAGTCTCTAAAGAGCATCCCCGACAGAAAACATTCCACACAAATTGTCAGAAGTAATTATGGAGGAATCAGACACATCTAGTGGGACTCCACTGGGAAAGAACTATTAGAAGCTTGCTTCTAATTTCTTCCTATTCCTCCCATGACCCTTTTCCCTTTTGTGATTTTGTTTTTCCTTTCAATATAATGCATCATAACTGTAAATGTGACAGTAGGGCAGTGTCCTGTGAGTCCTCCCAGTGCACCCTCAAGCCTGGGAGTGGTTTGGGAACTCGAACATGAATATGTATGAACATGTCAAAAGTATAAAATCCCAGGGACCCACGGATGTGAAAGGAATTCCCTCCGAATTTCAGATTCTCCAAAGACTTCTACTGCCCCTTAAGAGAAACAACAGAATAGAGTGGGGAACACAATTTGCTGTTGCCGACATATGGAAGAAGCAACTTTACCTCTGGAGAAAGCAGTGAGAGAACACAAAAGATTGCATCCAGGTAGAATAAGAGCCTTCTGCCAAGGGAAGGCTCAACAAATTGTGATCCTCCTAGAGAAAAATGTTCATTGAAGTTGGGGGGTGGGGAATGGAGGAAAAAGTCTTCCTCTACAAGAAAAGCATGTGTCCTGTACACAGACCATTAGAAATGTCAGGTCACCAGAGAAGGGGCAGATCACAGGAAAAATACACACACCAAGAAAGCAAAATCTTGACCCAAGACCCAGAGTTGTGAGCCCTCCCTGAGACTAAAGTATGGCCATCATGAGAGAGAAGCACCCTGCACCCAGAAGTCAGACGAGGAAACTCAGGTGATGGGAAACAGCACCCATCACCAGAGATAAGGCGAGAACTTGTGAGAGGGACAGGTGCATGGTGAGTGAGACCAGGCATGGAACAGCAATGGGGAGAAAAAGACCCTGCAGAGGAAGAGGCTGACCTGGCTTTGCTCCAGGACTGAGAGTGCGGAGGTGCACTGAGGCGCAGGGCAATGAGCCCAAATTCACCTCAGCTCAAGACTGGATGGATTCAAGTCCTCACACCAGTGCCCCAGCACAACAAGAGATATGCCTCTATTCCAAAAAAAAAAAATATTATTCACTTCAGTCTACACGAAGAAGTTCCAGATTTTCAGTGAAAGGTAAGAATATAAAAACTAATTCTAGAGGCAAAGCAATTCATGGAACCTAACTCCAGTAGATATTAGAATCACCACCCAGAAAATCCAGTGAACCAGGACTCACAGGGAGAGCTCCAACAGCCAAGATGGAGGGATAGAAGGGGAGACCAGATGGTGATTTCAGTGAGGATGGAAAAGACAAGAATGAAATGAAAATGCCCCGGACCAGAAACACAAATATACAGAAGGACTTTGACGTATTCACATACACAGTACAGCCTAAGAAAACCAGTGACTTTGATGATGACTTAATAGAAAGTATTTAAACAGAAGCACAATGCAAAAATATTCATTAAGAAGAGAAAATAATACAAGCACAATCACTCCCATCTTCTTCCTTCCAAAATAGAAGAAAATAACCAGGGGAATAATTCCCAATAAGGTGGTTCTTGTGAAATTGGAATCTCCATAGAGAAAGTGGGGGAGACTAGAGAAGAAAGGATATTTGTGGAAAGTAATGAAGATTTTGAAATCAGAATTTGGAAGATAACGAATACATGTAAATGTGAATCAAAATAGCTCACAGAAATATAAGCATAAATGTAGATTAAAGGCAGGAAAAATCCAAAACACAAAGAACAACAATAATAATAAAAGACACATATCCATGATAGGAGACAAATAACCATAAAGTCTTTGCAAATATGCCAAAAGTATACATCGGATAAAATACAGTCTTTTAAACAAATGGTGTTGGAAAAACTGGTTATCAATATGTAAAAGAATGAAATTAGATGCATATCTGTCAACCTGCACAAATGTCAAATCAAAATGGAGAGAAGACCCAGGAATCAGAGCAGACATTATGCAATTTCTAAAAGAAAATTCAGGGTTAAAACTTCAGTCTATAGACACAGGCACCGACTTTATCAACAGGATCCCTGAAGTTCAGGAAATAGTGCCAAGAGCTAAAAAATGGGTGGCTTCAAATTAAAAACCTTCTGCATAGCAATGAAAACAGGTAGGAAGAGAAGAACCTACAGAATGGAAGAAAAATCTTTGCTAGCTCCTTTTCTGACAGAAGATTAATACCTAGAGTATATAAAGAACTAAAAGAAATCTTTACACCAAAAAATCAAATGCCCCAATTAATACAAGGGCAAATGAACGAAACAGACACGTTCAAAAGAAGAAATACAAAAGCCAACAAATATATGAAAAAAAATATTCAACATCATTAGTAGTTAGGGAAATGCACATCAAAACTACATTGAAATTTCATCTCACACCAGTCAGAATGGCAATCATCAATCAATAATACAAATAATGAGCTGGGGCTGAAGCTCAGGGGCAGATTGCTTCCCTAGCATGTGTGAGGCACTGGGTTCAATCCTTAGCACCATATAAAAATAAATAAATAAAATAAAGGCATACTGTACATCTACAACTTAAAAAAAAAGTAAAAAAAGAATACAAATAACATCAAATGTTGGGGAGGATGTATCAATAAAAAGAACACTTCTATACTGTTGATAGGGTTATAAATTAGTACAACCACGATTGAAATTGGATGGAAGTTCTTCAAAAGACTGGGCAGAGAACCGCCATATGACCCAGCTATACCACACATCGGCATTTACACAGAAGAATCAAAGTCATCTTACTATAGTGGTATAGGCATACTCATGTTTAGAGAACCACTTCACAAGAGCTGAGCTTTGAAACTAGCCTAGGTGTCCATCAACAGAAGAATGGATAAAGAAAATGTAGTATAGAGACACAATGGAGTTTTATTCAGCCATGAATAAAAATAAGATTATGGCATTTGCAGAAAAATGAATGGAACCTGAGAATATTATTCTAAGTGAAACAAATCAAACTCAGAAGGTTAAGACTCGTATGTTTTCTTTCATTTGGGAAAGTTAGAGAGGAAAAAGGAAATGCAAGTTGTTGGGGGGGCAGTCAGGGGGTCAGGGGTGTCATGAAAATCAAAGGGAGATTAGTAGAAGGACCAGGGATAAGGGGTGGGAGGGGGGAGTACTGGGAAGGGATACTTGCCAGATTATACTATCATATTGTGTACATGTATGAACATGAAATGACAAATCCCATCATTATGTACAACTATCATGCACTGTTGGCAGATAACATCCAGAATATATAAGGAACTAAAAAACTCAACAGAAATCAGACACTAATAATCCAATTACAAAATGGACAATAGATCTAAATAGACATTTCTCAAATGTAGACATACAAAAGGTCAAAAGACACATGAAAAACCACTCCACATCACTAATAATCTGTGAAATGCAAATCAAAACCATATTGACATGTCAACTTACCCCAGTGAAAAGGACTATTACAAAAAAGGCAAAATAGAACAGGGGCTGATGAGGATGCAGAGAAGGGGACCCTTGTGCACTGTTGTGGGAATGTTATTTAATAAAGCTATTATGGAAGCAGAATGTCAGCTCTTCAAAAATTTAAGACCAAGACCACCAGGTGAACCAGCAACTCCACTGGTGGACATCTATCAAAGGAAATGAATTCAGTATGTCAAAGAGATATCTGCAACCCTTCGTTTATCACAGCACTATTCACAAAGGGGAGCAAACAGAAACAATGTTAAGTGTCCATCAACATATTAGTAGATAAAGAAAACTGTGGTTCACTAGACAATGGAATACTATTGAGCCATAAAAATGATTAGATCCTGTTATTTACTACAACATGAGTGCAATTAGAGATTTATATGTTAAATGAAATAAGCCAGGAACAGAAAGAAAAGTATTGCATGATCTTATTAATGTGCAGACTATACAAAACAAAACAAAAGAAAACAAAACTCTCATGAAATGAAGACAATGTGGTTACCTGAGGTCAGGCAGAGGAATTTTCATGAATGGGTACTAAGCTGCAGTTAGATAATACTAACAAGTTGTTGTCTGCAGAGTAAGATGACTAAGAAGAGGATATTTTTACTGTATATCTCCAAAGTATATAAGAAGGCATTTTGAATGTTTTGCAACAAGGACAGATAAATATTTGAGGGAGGTATGCTTAACCTGACTACACAATGTGTACATGCATTGAAATATTACATAGTACTCCTTTAATATGTACAATCTTGTGTTTTTAATTATCAGCTAAAATTCTGTTTTAAAAATTTAAAAACACAAAAAGAAATTAGTTATTATGAGCTTTGTTGTACATATATATGAAAGTACCAAGTAGTAAGCATTCATGCTCTCTCTTTCCTTCTCTTATTATACTCAAAGAAAGGATTATCCAATGATCGGCAGCATCATGGATTTAAAAAAAGCTGTATTCCATTGGTGTAATCTCCCCCTCCTAGCTTGTCCATCTCTGTTTCCTTTATAACACCATTAGTATTAATTGTCCTATACTGTCCAACAGAACTTTTGTGATGGTGGAAATGTTCTGTATTTCAGCCATTAAGGTAAGCTTTACCCACAAATAAGTAGCTCTTGGGTCCTTGGGGTATGGCCAGTACGACTGAGGAGCTGAGTTTTAAATATTATTTTATTTTAACTAATATTGATTTCTATTTCAATAGCCATATATCTTTACTAGTAATTTTATTAGACCATTTAGAAAGATAAATAGCTATAGAGAAATAAAAAAAGGACAAATAAGAGAATCCAGGGGTAAAAAGAAAAGAGAAAAGGAACAAGGAAAACTGAAGAAGGAAATAAACATTTAAATGGCAGATGTCAAGAATTCACAACAGCTAGACTATGGAGCCAAGCTAGGTGTCCCTCAATAGATAAATGGATAAAGAAAATGTGGTATATGTACTCAACGGAATATCACTCAGCTTTAAGAAGAGTAAAATTATGCAATTTACCAGTAAATGGATGGAGTTGGATAATATCATGCTAAAGCAAAATAAGCCAATCCCACAAAAGCAAAGGCCGAATATTTTTTTCCCATATGTGGATGCTAATTCAAAATAAGGTGGGGGGGCATTAGTGAAGAATAGCATTACCTTAGATTAGGTAGAGGGAAGTGATGGGAGGGGAGGGGATGAGGAGATAGGAAAGATAGTAGATGAAACAGACATTATTACTGTATGTACATACGTGACTGTGTGACCAATATGATTGTGCAATATGTACACTCATGTTGCATAAATTGTATCCCATCTATGTATTATGTATCAAAGTGCACAAATGCATTCTACTGTCATGCATAACTAATTAAAACAAATAAAAAAATAAAAAGAATAAAGTGAGAAACTAACAATGGTACACCCTGTACTTGGGGTGACATAGTGTCCTAGGAGTGCAGAGTCTCTAATTATTGTCAAACAAGGACCCAGGGTGAAGTTTCAGAAGCAGATAGTATAAATTCTACCGCACATTGTTGTTCTTCCATGAGTAAGATAGTGAATAGGACGTGTACAAAATTCCTGGGTAAAGGGGCTCAGTAGCAGGATGAATGTGCAATGGAAGATGTAGATTTGAATGTCTCATGTGACAACATTTTGTCTTATTTTTGCTTTAAGTTTTGACGCTTAGTTTTAGCACTCATGGCCTTTGGAACATAGATCATCTGTATCATGTCCATTTTGGAATTTAAGCTTCTATGGTACAATATCTAAATATCATTCATTCCCATGGACTACACTTCAATATAAGCTTGTAAAGGTGACAGAAAACATCTCATTCAGAAATTCAAGACCACTGCCTTTCTTCATCAGTGCAGACCCTGTTCTCTACTCACTATAATTTCATGGGAAAAGAAACAAGGAGAAATTGAGGCAAAATGAAAAGAGTAAAAGCATTTGAATTTACCCTTTAAATGGATTTGTCAGTGTTTTTCATATGAGCTGTTGGCTGCGTAGCTGAACTTGTGCAGCCAGGGAGTTCTCCACGGATGTCCACAAGAACTAGCACCTATCCATGTTGATCTGGATCCCACATCCAACATCATTGTTGAGCCTGAACAGTCTCCCTCTCGTTGACCTTTATGTTCTCTTCCTATCTCGACTATTTCGAATCCTTTAAAAATAACAGGTTCAGGGGGGAATGTTTTGTCCTATTCTGACATTCATCAGTGGGTTTTCTGCTGTTGTTTAGCAAGAGAACACAAGAAATTTGATTGCAAGGGTTAGGCCACCATGTTATCATCTACCAAGGCTGCCTTTTAACAGCCAATGTTGAGGAATGTACCAGGTAGCCATGCAGGAGAACACATCCAGCCCTGCTAGATTCCAGGTTAATGAATGAGATTACTGGGAAATTAGACTGCAATCCACTGTCAGCGACATTCCTCAGGCCTTACTTCCCTGATGTCTGCTTATTTCCCTGCTGACTAACTTCAGCTTGTCAAGTGCACGTGGCAGAGATCCAGCACAGGCTACCCTTCTTCCCTACCACAGTAAATGAGGTTGTGATAGTACATCCTAGCTGGACATGTTATCTGCCTTCCGAAACACTGCGAGCAACAATTCAGACAAACATTTTGCTATTTTATAACAAGGATCATTCACTCTCTATTTTGCAGTGTCCGAGTGCCTGATGTTCACCTAATCATCTCCATTCATTCAATTTCATGGTTGATGTCCCATTGATTGCAGTAAACATTTCCAGGTACCAAACTTGATGCTAGTTATAATCAAACTTATCTCTATAACAAAACAAAATAATAACAGCACAAGTAAAGTAACAGTGTCTTAAAAAAACTAAATTTGCTTTATGTGTCTCTTGTATAAGAAGACTCTAGATGTGGAATCTATGGAGTCTCTACAGTCACTAGGGATCCAGCTATTTTCACCTGCTCTACAATCTCTGTGACAAGTTTCCAAACTCAGGGACCCTCTCATTTCCATGAAACAGCCATTCAGCTCTAGTAACCAAGTCCAAATTCTAGACAGGGGAGAAAGGAATGTGCATCCAGCAGAGTCAGCTCTTTCCAGGGGGATTTCTGGAAAGCAGCATCTAAAGATTTGTCTGAAATATAGGTGTAGAACCCAGGACACGGGCACATCATTAGTTTTCAAGAGGAAGAAATAAAGGAGAGTACTCAGGAGGCAGGAAACAAGGAGTCTCTGCAATTCAATTCTACTTTGCACTGGTTTTGCAGGTAACTAACACATGTTACACTTTATCACGCTTTTGACACTCTGCGTAATCCTTATGAACAAGTGTGAACCACTGTTAACTTTGCCCTCAGAATTTCTGGGAGTTGAAGTGCATGCTAGAAAACTAGTTAAAAGGTGGAAGCAACTCAGGCACATTCCAGTGAGCCAGTGTGCTTCGATGTATTAATTTCCTGATAAGCATACTTATGCCACAGGATGCCACTGTCTGGAGGCCACTTTCCATTTCTTATTTTATGACAAGTAACAAGCACAGATATGGCTCTAAAAGAAAATGCCCTGCAGTAAATTTTAGATTAGATTTTGTTTTTTTAATATTGGCATCAAGGTTAATTTTTAATGGAATTTTCAGAGACTGTGAAGCAACTCACAAGAGTAAGCTCTCTTATCAAAGCAGTTTTGCTCATTAAAATTAACATATTTTAAAAGATAATATTTCTTGTCACTGATAGAATATTGCATATTTAGTGCTAGTTTTTTTTAACTACAAGTTTTAGCTTGGTATAAAACTAAGGGATAATCATATATAGCATATTACAAACCAAAATCACATAGAATACTCCCTGGGAAAGTGGAAAAAGTAGTCAAGCACCAATAAATTACTTTGTCTTTTTCTGTGTTTCCAGTTGGCCTCACACTGGAAGTTAATATAAAAGTAGATCTTTCTCAATTCCCCAAAATTCAGCCTAAAACAATTCACACAGTTTATAATAGCAGAACTCAATCAGTTCTCAGGTAAGAATGGTGGAAATTCAGGCAAGTTGGGGCAATGAGTGTTAGTTACCTAACTCACACACCTGTTCATCCACATGATAAGAGTGCACACAGGTGGAATAACAGACTGTGCTTTCCTAGGGCCAGAAGAGGTCCTAGCAGAATTATTCACACTAGTTAAAAGGTGGAAGCAACTCAGGCACATTCCAACAGATAAATGGATAAACCAAATGTGGTATGCACATACAATATCATATTACTCAGCCTTGAAGAAGAAGGAAATTTTAATATATAATACGACAGGAGTTAACTTTGAGGACATTATGCTAAATAAAATGAGTCAGTAAGAAAAAAAGCAAATACTATGTGATCTCACTCATATGAGGCATACTTAGAGTGGAAAAATCCACACAGAATACAGCATGGTGCTTTCTAGGTGATTGGGGGGGGATGGGAAGTGGTTTAATGGGAATAGAGCATCAGCTTTGCAAGATGAAAGGCATTCTGTAGACATATGTAAATGAAATTTACACTGCTAAATTTTGCACTTAAAAATCAAGTTGATCAGTATTAAGTTGCCTAGAAAATTTCACCTTATTTCTGTTTTGTTTTCATCTTTGAGTCCTGCTATATGAATGTTCAACTTATTCAAAATTTCAAAATTAATAAAATACTGTGTATGCAAATCCAGCAGATTTAATAGTAGAGAATTAAATATAACTATCTTTCAGAGTGGTAGTGAAGATCAATAATAATGAATGAAATTTTATTTTTATTTTGTATATATGCTAATTCAATTTTAGGCATGCATACATACATTTTATTCTTATGATTTTAAAATATGGAAATACCACAAGTAGAGGTAGCATTTAAAGGTATCCCAGGTTATTAGAGGGTAGGAGAAAGGGAGAATGCTGTGTATTTAAAGATACAACAGTAAGGAAATAGATGAGAAGGAGGTGAAGGAAGGGAGAAGAAAAGCATTCTCCTTTCCAATGCATATTTTCAAAAGAACATTGAACTGATGGCTTACTACCATCTCTAGAAGTTATATAATTATGGTTCTTCTATTCTATTGTTATAAAACTTCTGTGGCCATTTTTATTTTTTGAGTGCTGGGTATTGAACCCATGGATACTTTACTACTGAGCCACATCTCCAGTCCTTTTTAATTTTTAATTTGGGATGAGTCTCACTAAGTTGCTGTGGCTGGACTCCAACTTGCAATCCTCCTGTCATAGCCTCCCCAGTTGCTGGGATTATGTAAAAGAAATAAAAATTTTCCACAATGTATTTATCAGTATTTTAAAATATTTTAATTAAATATCACTAGTTAGATAGAAATTAAAAGAGAATGAAAGTATAAGGAAAATTTTTTAAATATAAGAGTATTTTTAAATAAAAATAAATTTGCTTATGATTTTTTCTTTACTTCAAACAAAATTTATTGTTATCATGAGTGAAATATCATTATGGTTAACATAAATAATTATTGAATAATTTATATGTTTAGAACTCAAGTTTGGATTCAAATGTTATTTTCATTTGATATATACAATGTTTAAAACTTGATTTGAACAACTCTTTCACCAGCAAATTATTTATGAAATGTATGAATATGAACTCCTTATATTCAAATATGATATACAGAAATATATTCAAGGACTTAGAAATTCTAAAATTTATTGCAAAACATTTCTTCTACTTAAATCTTCAAATGTGTATTCTTATCCTAGAAGTCTTTTAGAATTAAAAATTTATAGAAAATAGAATTACAGAACTTAAGAAATCTAAATTTGCTCAGTATACATAAATTTCAGAGATGCTAAAAAGAACATGATTATCTCATTTGCAATTCAATTTTAAAATGTGAATAGAGCATATGCAGTTTGTCACAATTTCTGTTAAAATTCTATAATCTGACACCCCACAGGTGAAGTTCAGATTGTTTTAAAAATATGGCACAGAAAGATGCTAAAATATCAGATAAAAATCTTACATGTTTCTCTCCTGTTTTCACAATAATGCTACATTGTTAAACTTGCAATTATGAAATTATGATATGTTTATATTGTGTCTGACATTGGGCAAGAGATAAGCAGATATAAAATGTGTTTGCTGAATGGTGAAGAATTTGATCTGATTTGGCTTGGCTTTGGCTTACATCACAAAGCACATATTACATGTTGGAAAATAAGCAGAGAAACTAGGACGAGATATGTGGCACTTTCTCAATGTCATGCACAATCTCATGGCTTTGATTCTATGGCATGATCTGTGCAAGGACAGGACCATCTCTCTTCAAGAGAAGTGAGTCTCATGAGCTGTTCAAAAGCCTCATAAAAGAGAAGGAAGAGACACAAAGAGTAGGGATATGCAGATGATGAAAATGGTTTGGGGGAGCCCTAATGTAAAGACTCGGCAGTGTGCTAGGCATGCAGATATCGGATTATGGCAGTGGCAGTTATAATGTAAAGGAAGGGATGGAGAGGAGAAGTTTTGGAAGGAGGGGATTGAGAGAATTCAATGACACACTCATTAATTTATTTTAGGGAGAAGAAGAAGGGAGCTTGTCTCTCTACTTTAAGCACGGTGAAAGTGTTTCCACCAGCAAAAACACAGAATTGGGTAGGTTTGTTTTGTTAGAGTTTGGAAGGGCAAAAGCTGCTGGGTGGGGTGGAAGCTTGATCAGAACTTTTTTTTAGGATGAATTCCATTTCCAAGAGAGATACAACCCACCACACTGATACGAAAATATGCAATCACTTCTTGAGAAGGAAATGCTTCCAAAAATTATGTTTGGGTATAAGAAACTTCCTCTTCCTAAATGTGAATATGGTTAATGAACGTGGCTTGGTTTTAGAGAAGACTGTGCAAAGTTCTTTGCTCTCATTGTTGGCATTATTAAAACATACAGATGCAACAAGTCCAGTCCACTCCTAACTTCACTCTCACTGTCCAGGACACTCTTCCTCAATCCATGAACTAACACAAAAGCAGTAGGTTTTCAATTTTATCCCTAAATGTGAATCAACTATACTCTTCATACTGCCAAACCTACCCCAGTACAAGAGTCAGAGGTCAGGAAGGCACCTGCTAAGAAGAGCCACCTAGAGATTTCTGTCTCAATGTACAGAGTAGGTGGAATATTTTATTATATGCATATGTTATATAAGATATTTATATATTATTAATATTATATTATACATAATGTATGAGTATATTATATGTCTTATATATAATTATATATATATATATATATATATATATATATATATATATATTCCAATTCCTCAAGACCTGGATTTTATTACATCCAGCTATCCAACTGATGTTTATCATCTTTGACTTTAGACGGTAGAAGAACTATTAGTTACCTATAGCTTAAAAAACAAACACATGTATACATATTAAGGCATCCTAAACTTTCACTGGTAACATGAATATATTTTATTTCATCACAGAAGTTTTTAGGGTTACTAAATAAAAATGTGTTAGATAATGTCTGTTTGTAGCCTAGGGACTGAGGCTGCAAAGCAATAGGAGGAGGCTATTACCCTGGAAGACAAATGGAACTGCATAATAGTGCCTTAATTCCAAAGAAAATGAGTCATTATTCATGATAAATTTATATGGAAAAAATTAACATAACTGTTTGTTTCAAAAGTCTGGTCTGTCTTATTTTACTGGAAAACTTAGTTTTCCTCCAGGGCATATTGTATCATTTGAATTATAGGAAAATGTGATGAACATAATATTGAAATAATAGAATCTGAAATTTGTCTTAAATGAGATTAGACTATCCCATTGTTCCTAAAGGTGTATGTCTCTTTTAAACAGCTGTTGGGAAATGAATTTTAATTTCAATATCTATACTAAAACAAGTGCTATGTGTCTTTGAGATTAACTTCTCTGAGTTTCCCAATAAAATATTAAAAAGAAGAAAACAAAAACAAACAAAAACCACCTCTTATAATTGATGGTCTATACCAAAGATAGTTGCAACTATGAAAGCACATGTCACGGGTGCCTAAGGGACATTTAATAATCTTTGTATCATTTTTCATAAAAGGTTAGTTGGGCTTTAATGAGAAGAGTAGGGAAAACTCCACACAATGAAGCTCCTCATTTATCTACATATGTTCATATATCTATGTATTTATTTGGGTACAGGGTTTGAGCATGGGGTGCTTTATCACTGAGCTATGTCCTCAGTTTTTTTTTTTTATTGTTTTGTTTTCAGACAGGGTCTTGCCTATTTGCTAAGGGTCTCAAACTTGCTGAGTATGGCCTTGAACTTGTGATACACTTGCTTCAGCCTCCCTATCACTTTTAAAAAAATAAAATATCCACAAGAAATATTCACAATGAGGTAGAATATGAGTTATACTTTTCACTATTATAGGTGGTCCCTGCTTTAGGATAACTTCAAATTTTTTTTTATTTAGTTTCCTATTTGCTACAATTTTATAAGAGGATGATGGAATTTAGTGGTACTGAGACAAGAAGGATACATATGGTTGAGCTCTGGAAAAGGAATTCCTATGCAGCTTCATTTTGAAACACATCCTCCATCCTAGGAAACAGCCACTGTGGTTACTCTGACTCAGCCCGATCTACACCCTAGACAATACTCCATCATCACTGCAAAGAAAGGAAAATTGTGATCTGGGACTGATTTGATGTGTGGAGGAGACTCGCAAAAGGACCCTTCCCTGACAATCCCTTAGCAACAGCCTGACCATGAAAACCCTCCTCCCTCCCTCCCCTACATCCATCCCAGGCTGTGAACAGAAAAGAGGTCTCGATCTCTCAGTCTCCACTCAGTAACTCCACTCCTGGGTTACTGTTGAGCCCCCTGCCCCGCTGTTTCTTTCATTTGGTTCTTTCCTTACATCCTCTAGATAATTTTCAGGTAAGTAGGGAATTTCAGCACCAAGATAAAAAATACGGGTTTAAGTCTTTACCTTTGTGATTTCTTCTATACAAAATGATTTATTAAAATCTATTTTATAGGTTTGGATTCATAATAAGTAAGAGGTCCAGAAAAACCTTAAGATGTAACAAAGCGATTTATAATTACACTTTACGTAGTATAATATTGAATCCCATGTACTACTTTGAAGAAACACATACAGAAAATTAGGCAACTCCAATCTGTCGCCTTCATTGTTGCCAATTTTCTCCAATTTACCTGCTTCAATATTAATGCTTGGACCTGGAAGTTTCTTTTTGGCAGAATGTACTTGTCTGACACACCCATCCTAGGTGGATTTCAGGGATGATGCTGTCTTGGTAAGGTGAGTAAAGAAGCATGATTGCAGTCAGGACAGGTGACATCTGAATTGGGAAGAGCAAACATGCAGGTAGAAGGAGGTGGTGGAAGTCAAGGCAGGGATGGTGGAGCCTGAAGATGCTGGTCACAGGAAAGCACTGGTCACAGGATAATAGGACTTTTGTCCTCCTGTATCTAATAGTGATAACTTCTTCATATCAGGCAAGTGCTTCCCAATTTTCACTATATTGCACCTCGAAAAGTCAAATAAAATGCCAAACAAAAGCAATAGGTATTAAAATCATGCTGTGTCTTTAAATTTCTGGGATAGAGTGTGGGTTTCTGCTTTAAAAACCTTTTAGTTTCATTTCAGTTGTCCATAGCTGGTTTACTTTGAAAAAAAAAAAAACACTAGAAAGAAATGAGTTAAATATTGAATGTTTTCCATAAAGTAAGAAAACAAAAATAGAGAAGTGTGGTCATATATTATTAAGGACATTTCATTTCTGCAAAATGACTTTACTTTCACCAAAGGATAATATTCTCTTGTCTACTTTCACCTTAGTCTATAAAATAAAATAAATAAAATTCATGCATAACCTTAGGATATTTTTTCAGCATAAGTTAAATTTACTCAGTTATCACATCTGGTGTTGTGGTCTGACTTCAATATTAAAACCATATTGAAAATAAATTCAAAGATGAGAAACACTTTCTTTCCTCGAAGAAGTATTTCAGAGAATATTTTGAGACAGAGCATGTTCTCATTGATAATGTTTAAATATTCTGATTAAATTAATAATATTAATTATTTTGTGGATCGTAGTTCAGTATTCTGTACCCTAAGAATCAATATATTTTGAAACAAAAATGTTATTTTTAAAAAATGTGAACTAAACATCTGCATAAATCATGATTGAATAGTTGATGGGTTTTACTCTACTGCCTGAAAAATAATAGTAATATAATAAGGTAGCAAAAAAAAAATAGTAAGGTTTTACTTTAATGCCTGAAACTACCAAATCATGGGCCAAATTAATGGACCAATGGTGTTAAAGACACTAGCTATCAGATAACCATGAGATTCAGTAAATAAAAATAATAGCCCCTGTATTTACCCAAGTTCACTCCTGTGAGCAAAATTTTAGGCTGTGACAAAAGGAGGGAAGGGGCTAGGCAAAGCCCAGTCCTGACCCGAATTGAAAAAATGGAGGGTTGAAGCAAGATGGACAAGGTGGTAGAATTCACAGTAGGTGCTTCTGGGTGTTCCAGGGAGGACACAGAGACTAAATCAAAGGTATGCAAAGTCCAGACCAATCAAGTGCCTGAAAAAAAGCTGCCCTAGGCCAGGAGAGAAACACATTACAGTGTTATAAATCACAGGTCCAACACGGTACCCCTCCTAAAAGGCAGAAAAAGAAATCTCCTGGTCCATAGACTGGTTCAAATATGCACCAGGCTTTTGCCTCAAAATGGGAAGGAACTAGCTTTAGGCCAAATCCAGCTCTACATGTGCCTAGGAACCCTTCAAACAAAGTCCAATGGATCAAGTTGTTTCCACCTAGCTTAACTCGATCTCAGAACAAATTTCCAGGACATTTATAAATTTATACAAATATTTGGCCCTAAGGGAAGTAAAATTCTTAATGTCTACATCCAATAAATTTATAAGGCACATAAACAAGTAAGAAAATACTCATATGAGGAGAAGATAGACCAGTAGAAAGAGATCAGATTTTGTTTCAGACAGAGAAACTAAAAATTGTAGTGACTCCATTCAATAAGTTCAAAAAGGTAAGATGAGACATGTCAGGTTATAAACCGTGACCCAAATAAAATCTCTATAAGTGAAAAATAAAATATATGAGATGAAAAATTGACCAGCTGATATATTAAAGCATGATCAAATAATTGCAGAGAGAAATATTAGTGAACCTGAAGACATAGCAACAGAAAGGTTCTGAAATTAAACAGGAAACACAGGGGAAATCTTAAGAAATTAGTGAGATTTGGGACTAATGCAGATGAAATAATATGTATAAGTGGAATTCACACACACATGAAAGAGATCCAGAAATAATATTTAAAAAAATCATTATTTTCCAAATTTGATGTAATAAAAAACCTCCACATCTACGAGTCTGTACAAGACCCCCCAAAAAAGAAACATGAACAGCCTTCACCCTAATGCATCAAAAACCAAATACTGAAAGACAGTGATTACAAGAAAAACCTTAAAATCAACCAGAGAAAACAAGGGCAAGTTAGGAATAGAGAAATAAATCAAAGGGTGGAAGCAAATTTCTTGTAATACAAAAAATACTTTATTACAATACTAAAAGAGAAAGCATAGCTAATATAGAATACTATACTCAGCAAAAGCAACTTTAAAAATGAACCCTGAATAAAAACTTTCCATATGTGTAAGAGCTGAAAGATGTTGTCAACACCAGACCACACCACGATAAATTTCAAAGAACTTCAGGCAGAAGGAAAATGAAATTAGTTAGAAAGATGACTCCGTAAAAACAAACAAGAACAATGAAAATGTTCCTTCAAAGGTAAATAGGTAAGATTTATTCATTATAATCTAAATATCATTTAAAGGCAATTTACTGTTTAGCAATGGTAAATAGAAAATTAAATTAAAATTTTATATTATAAATAAATAAAAACATAACTTATAGACATTTATCACAGCAAAAATATTCAAAGTATAATGCATCAGAATAATAATCTTGAATAAAATAAATATCCCTAAATAGCTGCTGATTCTGTGTGATGAGGATGAGAAGCATATCATTTCACTGCTTTAAATTCTAGGCCTCGATATTTCATATGAAATAAATTAATGTAAAATAAATTACAGTAACCAAAATGATGCTGTAAAATCCTTGTCAGGGTTGAGTCCAGAAAGATTTCAAGGTCATATCAAAATAACTCTCAGAAGGTCCCCTAAAATTCAATTTGGACAAGTACAATAGCCATTCATTCCAACAGAGTCTGGGAATTATTAATGTTCATGCCTGTTCCATTCCTTTGTATACACTTTCAACTCTGTCCAAGGGAAGGCATCACAAATATTAGGTGAAACATTCTGACTTCAGGAACAAAATGGACAAGGATAATGCAGCAAGGCCTTTTTTTGTTTGTTTTTAATACTGTGGGGTTTTTTTTGAAGATAAAGATGTCACCTTCTTTGGAGTTCCTTTGTTACTGAATATTCAAGAAGGACCAAGATGAGATTCAAAAAAGTAGGAAGTGGGATATTTTCCCTTCTCCACCTCTATTTAGTTGCATACTTAATGGAAAGAAGAGTCAAGATTCTCACTGAGTTTTCAGGTCTATCTTGCAGTCACATAGAAGGAGACATAAATTATGGCCATGATTGGTGTGAGTTCTTGGCAGTAAGGTCCACTCTGCTTGTGTTCTCAGAAAGTTGAGTGTGACACTTAATTCATGGGTAAACAATGGTTTATACCTCTTCCTACATCTTAAACTCTCCTGTATACTCGGTCCATACTTATTTAGAGAATTCATTTATTTCTTTTTGTCAGGGATGACCACCTTTTAAAATTCTGATTTCTAACCAAAAGAGTCAAATTTTATTGTCAATACTATCAACTGTCAAGGAAATAAAGGACAACAGCTTTATTACTTAGTCTTTAATTTATGATTTACTGATCTTCTTCAACAGAATGCCTGCTAAAAATTTTAGTTTTAATAATATTACAACATAGATTTGTCATAGATTATTTAGATTAGGTAGATCAAAGGTACAAGATTTAAATTCATGTAGAGGAATCAAATATATCCAATTACTTGAAGTAGGACATTAAAGTATAATTTGTTGTAAAGTGCACATGTATAAAAGTAACTTGATAATTTTATGAAAAACACCATAGAACAGAATATGACTATAAATATTTTAAAAACTATTAAAGAATAACATAATGGGATATTCAAGAAGAATAAAAGGATAAAGTTCAACAGGATGTGAGTCCATGGAACAATCATTTTATTAATCAAATGAAATTGTTACAATTTAGCTCAAGATGGCTTTAATAAGCACAGGGTTAATTCACAGAGATTGGGTATTAGTTTGCTGTCTTCAGAGATTTATTACCTTTTCATATCTATTTGATGTAAACTGCAGCATCCTAATATGAGAAAAAAATCTAATTTTCACCAAATGTATTTTTTAAAAAAATCATCAGACATGCTGGCAATGAAATGTTTCCATTGAAATATCTAAAATATACAGAAATCTATATTAAAATATAATTTATAATACTACTAAGCCAGAAAGATTATTTACTATTTGCTGATATGTTTTTTTCTGACATTAAAGGACTCTGTACATAAATTTAATATATGGAAATTAAAAGTTTGAATTAACATAAAATTATAGATGTCATACAAAATGTGACAAAGTCAGTTGCAATAAAATTAATTTGGTTTGTCATTTTGATTTGTGAAATGGTGGGCTTAGAATAAAAGACTAATATTTCTATTTTTTTTAGTATTAATATATTATTTTAAGTTGAACTCCTTTCTGAAGAACAACACATATAAGATGCCCCAATAACAAATTACATTTTTAAAATGATTAGAAATGTTGGAAGAATTGGTTCTGCAATTATTTAGTATACTGATATTTCAAACAAAAGCATAATAAATGCTAATCATTAGTCACTTACGGAAATCTCAAAATATTCTAACTAACACATATAAATGGTGATATTATGAATTTATTTAGATTTTTCAGATTGTTTTGATTGCTTTAAAGAACTAAGCATATTGTGCTAGAAACAGTCCATATACTTTCTTTTAAGGCATTGCTTAGATTAATTCAACATATGTTTAACAATTGACTATTTAATTTGAAAATATTATAGAATCCTTAAGGATATAAAGATTAACAGAGCATATTTTTTGCCCCTAGTGAATACATATGACATGGTAGAAATAATATGAATATGTTAAAAAATAGAATATGAAGCATAGATACTTTAACATTAATAAATAATTACAGATAAATATCATAATTTGTATGTTAGGGGCAATTTGAATATTTCATATTATTATGTTATCTTTTATATAAATAATAAATATGAAAAACTTTAAAGAAAAAGAAAAATGGTATCTATGTTGATACTTAGGCAGCATTTTAGTATCTTTCAGTACCTACTACCAGTTTTATTCTGTTCACTAAGAAGTAGCATAAGACTGATATTTTATAAAAAAAAATATTGTGTATATTTAGGGTAGACAAGCATGATATTGTAAAAGATATTACTATAGAGAAGGAAATGAACATATCCATCACTTCACATAATTACACATTTCTTTCTTATTGCCGAATCAGTTAAAATGTACTCATGTAGTACGAATCTCAAATACTATGCAATTTATTATGTTGTGTTGTCTTTAAAATGAAAGGAGTGCAGTGTAACACCTATCCCTGAAATGTCCTTCTCCAGTCCCAGAGACTTAGCAGGCAAGGGGAACAACAAGAGCAGGCCCAGGTTGAAGTGTTCAGTTAAATTCTGTCTTGAAGGACACTGACTCTCTGTTTCTCGGGTACATTGCAAATGAGCAGGCTAATGTTATCTCTAAGAACTACTTTCTTGCACACACAACTGCCCCTTGGGATGCTGGTTTTACCAGGAACAAAGCAAACTAAGCAAACTGATGATGTCACATATTCCTTAGCCTAACTTAGGAACTCCGCTCCCTGCAGTAACCAGTGCTTTTCAGAGCATCATGGAGAGGGAAATGCTCATGCAGCTGGCCACCCTGGAAAAAAAACACCAAGGAGGAATGAAGTTGCTACTTTCTAGTGAACTACTGCAGGCACTACGTGAAACAGGTGCACCTATGCACCCCATTGCCACTGGACTTTCTGGTGAAGCAGCCGTCCAGTCCACCACCACTGAATTTTCTGTGTAAGCATTTATCAGTAAACTTTCTATCTCACATCTCCTGTCTGAATGCTCTCCTGGGTCTCCCAGCAACCCCATACCACTGCCCTAGAACAACGTGGCTGTGGATGTCCCATGTCTATTGTCTCGATGTTGTACATTAGATCTCGGGACTTGTTTACCCTCTCTTTATTCCTCACTTTGGTAAACAACATTTTGTTATCTAGATCTGTTTATTTTTTTTTCAATTTGAATTTTATGTTTCCACATAATTGAAAAAATGCGATATTTTTCTTTCTCTGTCTGCCTCATTTCACTTAGCAGATGGTCCACCAGGCTCACCCACATTGTGATCAATGACCATACCAAGGGGGTTTCAGTGCTGAACAATATTACATTATGTAAATATAACCACAGTTTTCTTTATCTACTCATCTATTGTTAACTTAAATTGTTCATGTATTTTGGCTATTGTGAATAATGCTGCAGAGAACATGGAAATGCAGATATTTTTACAGGGTTGTGAAATCATTTTTTTTAGGTATATGCCCAGAATAGGGATTACTAGATTCTATGGTTAATTTCTTTAAAACCTTCCATACCATCCTCCATAATAATGCTGCCAATTACTGCCTAAGAGTTCCCTTTCCTGCACACCCCTAACAACTTTTATTGACTGGTAACATTTTGACACTAAACGTCCAAAAAGATGTGTTTTATTCTATTCTAAAAGTAGAATAGGGTTTTTGACTTGAATTTCCCTCATGTTTAATGGAGACCCTCTTATCATACATCCATTGGCAATTTTTATATCATCTTTGGGAAAATGTCTCTTTATTTGCCCAGTTCTTAACTGGGATATCTGTTTTTTACTATTGAGTAGTATTTGCTCTTGAGAGATTGTAGCTCTTATTCTTTTATTAGGTATGTGGTTTTCAAATATATTTTTCACTATGTAGACTGCCATCCTATTTTATTATATCCTTGGCTATACAGATGATTTTTAGTTTGTTGTAATCATATTGATTTTTATTTACTTTTTGGCCCAGTCTTTTGGTGTGATATCCAAATTGTTGCCAAGGTCAGCATCCAAGAGATTTTCCAAGATGTTCATTTCCAAAGGTTTTCTAGTTCTGAGTCCCACATTTAGTCATTTTATCCATCTTGAGTTGCTTTTTGCATATGTAAGATAAGGTTCCAATTTCATTCTTTTGTAGGTGAAAAACCATTTTTCCCAGCATCAGTTATTGAAGAGACTTCCCACACTGTGGTCCTCTTGGTGCTCTGTTCAAAAAGAACTTAACATTTTGTATTAAGATTTATTTCTTAGATCTGTAGTCTATTATTTATATTGGTCTGTGTATTTCTTTTTATACAAGTATCATACAATTTTTACTTAAATATATCTGCAATATAACTTTAAATCAGGAATTATAATGCTTCAGAATTATTTTGGCTATTCAGAATCTCTCCTATTTTTATATGAATTTTAGAATGTTTTTCCACCTCTGTAGAAAATGTCATTGGGATTTTGATAGGGTTGCTTTAAAAGTGTACATCAATTTAGATGGCATAATTATTTGAGGAACATTAATTCTTTAAATCCATGAGTGTGGAATATCTGTCTGTTTATATGGATTTTTAAAAATTTATTTTTCAGTTAGGTCATTATTTGTGTACAAAAATGCTAGAAATTTTTGCTCACTGTCTTTATCTTGAAATTATTAAATTATTAGTCCATATGTGTGTGTGTGTGTGTGTATGCATGTGTGTATGATGTGTAAACTTTTGGACTTTTTACACATAAAAGATATAATCTTCATATGAAAAATATTCTTCCTTTCTGATATGGTTACTTTTTTATACCTGGTTTCAAATTCATTATTATTTCTATTTAAGTTTGTGCACACAGGACTGATAGCCTTTGACCTGAGTGAGCCTAAGGATTTTTTTTTAATATAGATACTTATTTATACATGACAGTAGAATGCATTTTGACACCTTGTACACAAATGGACCACAACTTTTCTTTTCTCTGGGTGTACATGGTGCACAGTCACACTGGTCGTGTTACCATATTATATTATATAGGGTAATAATGTCTGTCTCATTGCAGTGTGCTTCCCACCCCATACCCTTCCCCTGCCATCACTCTCCTCTGCCCAATCCAAAGTTCCTCCATTCTTTCCTATCCCCCTTCCCATTATGGATCAGCATCTGCTTATCAGAGAAAACATTTGGCCTTTGGTCTCTTGGATTTGGCTCATTTCACTTAGCATGATATTCTCCAGCTTCATTCATTTACCTGCAAATGGCATAATTTCATTCTTATTAAAGGCTGAGTAATATTCCACTGTGTATATTTACCACATTTTCTGTATCCATTCATCTGTTGAAGGGCATCTAGGTTAGTTCCATACTTTAGCTATTGTGAATTGAGCTGATATGAACATTGATTCCACTGTGTCACTGTAGTTTGCTGATTTTTTAAGTCCTTTGGGGATAAGCTGAGGAGTGGGATAACTGGGTTATTACTTGGTGGTTCCCTACCAAGTTTTCTGAGGAATTTCTATGCTGCTTTCCAGAGTGGTTGTACAAATTTGCAGTCCCACCAGCAATGTATGGGTGTACCCTTTTCCCCGCATTTCTCGCCAACACTTATTATTGCTTGTATTCTTGATAACTGCCATTCTGACTGGAGTGAGATGAAATCTTAGCATAGCTTTTATTTGCATCTGTCTAATTGTTAGAGATAATGTACATTTTTCTGTATATTTGCTAATCGATTGTATTTCTTCTTCTTTGAAGTGTCTGTTCATTTCTTTTGCCCACTTATTGATTGGGTTATTTGTGGTTTTTTTTTTTTTTTGGTGTTAAATTTTTTGAGTTCTTTATGTATCCTGGAGATTAGTGCTCCATCTGAGGTGCATGTGTTAAAGATTCTCCCCCATTCTGTAGGCTCTCTCTTCATCTTTGATCATTTCATTTGCTTAGAAGAAGCTTTTTAGTTTGAATAATACGGGTAAATTTTATTTATATATTTTTATTATCTGATTGCTCTTGTTAGTACCTCTAGCACAATGTTAATTAGACAAGAGTGTGTACCTTTGCTTTGTACTGATCTTCAGTGGAAAAGATTTCACTTTTGTACATTGATTATAATTTTAACTATGGGGTTTTCATAAGTGGTTGTCATAAATGCAGAAACATTCCCTCTGTTTCTAAACTTTTGATTTCTCTCTCTCTCTCTCTCTCTCTCTCTCTCTCTCTCTCTCTGTGTGTGTGTGTGTGTGTGTGTGTATGTGTGTTTCTCCTAGAAAAGGTATTGGATGTAGTCAAATGATTTTTCCACATTAGTTAAGACTATCGGGTATTTTTTTTTGTTGTTTGTTTGTTTGTTCTGTTTCTTTTATATTTTGGTATAAGTTTCTCTACAACTGAGGTACATCCCCAGGCCTTTTTTTGAATTTTAATTTTAAACAGGGTCTCACTAAATTACTTAGGGCCACATTAAATTGGTGAGAGTGGCTTTGAACTTGCAATCCTCTTGTCTCCTGAGTTGCTGGGAATACAGGTGTGCACCACAACACTGACCATCAAGTATTTTCTTTATCATACTTCTGTTAATAGGATATTTTCCTTGTATGCATGGGATAAATCCCACATTACCATGATATGTAATCTTTTTGATGGGTTGTTGGATTCAATTTACTAAAATTTTATTCAGGAGTTTTACATGAATTTTCTTCAGAGAGATGGGACTATAGTTTTCTTTAATTGCAGTGTTTTTGTCTGGCTTAAGAATGAAAGTGATTCCTCATAAAATGTGTTAGAAGTATGAGCTCTAGCTATATAGTTGGAAGAGTTTGAGATGTATTGGTATTAATTATTTTTGGTGTATTTAATTTAATTCAACTCTGAAATCATATATATGGTCCTAGGTTTCTGTTTGGGGGAAGGTTTTATAAAATTACTTTCTCAATCTCTTTATTTGTTATTGGTTTGTTTGGATTCGTTTTTCCTTATGAAATATTGGTAGATTGTATTTTTTTTAGAAATTCATTCATGTCTTCTAGATGATCCAAAGTTTTGGTACATAGTTGTGCATAATATGTTTATTTATAAATTGTCTATTTTAATTTTGTTACTTTAATTTTCAGTTTTATTTATTTCCTTCTTTATTTTGTTTCTCATTAGACTAGCTAAGGTCTTTTCCCTTTTGTTTATTTATTCATAAAAAACTTTTATTTTATTGATTCTTCCTGATTTTTTTCTTTTCTCTATTTCATTTATTCATGTTCATGTTCAGATTTTTAAAACTTTCTTCCAGTGTTTGAATACATCATGTCCTGCTCTCCTGGGATGTAATTTCTGCTAAGAAATTCTTTCCTAGACTACTAGACAGCTCTTCATATGTTACCTAACAGTTTTCCCTTACTTTTTTTAAAGTTCTCTGTTTTTAACTTTTGAAAATTTGATTGTGTGTGTCCAAGACAGGAATTCTTTCAGTGGTAGCATTTAGGAGACTTTTGAACTTTTGAACTTTTGGACTTTTGAACTTCCCAGATCAGGATCTTTACATTTCTATCAATACTTGGAATGTTTAGATTAATTTTTTATTAAATTAGCTTTCTGTCACTTTTTCTTTCTCTTCTTCTTTTGGAATTCTTATAAGGCAAATATCATCTATTTAATAATGTCTTGTAAGTCCCATAGTTGTTCTCTTTTTTGTAAATCTTTTACACATTTGACTGACTTATTTTTGAATGTTCTACTCTCATCATCTAATTACTACCCAACCCCTATTTCCTCATACTATCACATTTGGAGGAAGATTTTTAATATATAAATGTTGGATGGATACAAACATATATTATAGATAGATAGATAGATAGATAGATAGATAGATATAAACACTGAGCCACATCCCTAGCCCTATTTTGTATTTTATTTAGAGACAGGGTCTCACTGAGTTGCATAGTGCCTCACTTTTGTTGAGGCTGGCTTTGAACTTGCAATCCTCCTGTCTCAGCCACCCAAGCCACCGGTATTACAGGTGTGCACTACCATTCCTGGTGAAATATTTATTCTTAATCAAACACTGCCTTAATGGTTTATTTAAAAATAATTACTACGTGAGCTATCATCTTTAAATGACATAAACATCAGTCATTTTAAGTGCAGAAAACAAGGGTTATCATGTATATTTATATTTTTTGAAGTCACTAGTACAATTTTAGAACATTATATCAATCACACTGAAGAGACTTCATTGCCTGTTCAGTTTTTACCTTGGTATCCTTAAATTTCTTCAAGTAAAGCATATGAGAGGGGAAAATTTAAGACATATGTTTGGAAATGCTTATAAAAATGTATAGCTGATTTGTAAGATTCTGTAATTCATAATTGGCAAAAAAATTTACTAGCAGAAGTGTTAAAACACTTAAAATAATTTATAATCATTTTAAATTTTGAACACATGAGGTATTATATGCACATTTCAGTAATATTTATTCCTCTTTAGCTGTCTGAAGAAATAGTTTAATGGAATTGGTTCATATTCTGACTAAATATGACTTGTTATTTACCAGTTGAGCACAACTAGTTAGGCCCATTTTACTCAAATTATGTTAAATAATTTGTCTTACTAAAATATTTTATGGCTTAAAGTAGTGATTAGGATTCAAAAGCAATGTATGATTTAAATAAATCTAAAATCAATTATAATGGATATGGACAGGCAAATCATTATTACTCAAAAAAGCCATCTGTAACAACTAGCAAATGTAAGGTAAGGGTTAGTTTTTCTCTTTTTTCAATATCAAACATAAATACTATGAATAAGCTCTATATTTTCTTACTATCTAATCTACAGTTATGAGAAATGACAAACAATAATACTCTTTAAGAATCTGCAGTATTTTAATCTTACCCATATCATCATTTTTTTCCTTTGATGGATATTTCAAAAGAGTCCTAAATGAAGTTTGATTCAGCATTCAAATTCCATCATTCATTAATGTTTTGATGAGCTGATTGGGGCATCTTTGCTAAGGAAGTTTCCTTCAGATTTCAGTCTTACTTTATGATTTTCTAATAGTTCATTTATGTGGGCTGAACAACACGAGTACATTCTTCCTCATAGTATTTTCCTTGAAATATTACCCTCTGGGATACGTTGACAGGAACAATTTCCAAAGCCAAGCAAATTTGGGGAAATGTACCTTTTTAGAGCTATTTTTTATACACCTACATATTAAAATTTTCTCTGAATGATTGTAATAAGGAAACCTGTATCTTTTGTTTTTGGTTTTTACCTTAATTTCCCAAAGCTATCTGCTCACATAGGTAAAAGAAAAAAAAGCTATTAGAATGTATCAACATCCCACAGGGTAGTGTTTCATGAAGCATGTTTTGGAAAGCATCAATTTAAGGCAGGAATCCTTTATTGAGTGGGTTGTTTTGTTTGCTTTAGTTTTCATGGGTCTATTTCTGGATTCTCTCTTTTGGATATTCTTCCATCTTTTCATTTATTCTACACTGTCTTATTTACTGAAAGTTTATAGAAAACATGAGTATAAAATAGTGTTAGTCTTATATTTTTGCTCATTTTATACAACATATATATGATACACATTTCATGTTCAGGTAAATTTACTTTAATTCATTTTATTTGGCATATAATATTTGTTAATACATATGGGATATGATATTGTAATTTGATATAGGTACGCAAAGTGTAATGATCTAATCATGTAATAACATTTCCATCTCTTAAATGATAATATTTCTATGTGTTTGGAACCCTGAAACTCTTCTTCAGGTATTTTTACATGTATAATTATCTGTTGTAGACTGTGGTTTCCCCACTGTGCCATACAATGCCCCTTCCTACTGTGTTTAGATGCCCATTATCTTTCCCCTCACTATTCTCTTCCACCTCTCTTTTCTATCATTTGGTGAGCTGGCCACTATTCCATTTATTCTTTTTCTATGAGATATTTTTCTACAAATGTCTTTGTATGTTTCACTCATTTCACTTAACATAATATTCTTCAGTTCCACCTATTTTACACAAATGACATTTCATTTTTTATACATGAATATTACATTGTGTACATGGAATAAAAATGTGCAAAAAATTTATAAACATAATTCAAAATAATGTTTGTATAAACTTAATTTATAATAAAAATTTGTATACATAATTTTCCTAAATCAATGTACACATTCTATGTTATCACAATCAAAATCTCAGGAGCAGGGGATCCAAGATGGCGGGCTAGAGGGAGGCTGCATTCTGTTTTGCTCTGTGACCTTGGATTTCAGTAGTGGGAATACTGTTTCTCTGCGAATTATTAGAGGACCCCCAACAGCTGCTCCCTCTCAGGTCTAGGCCTCAGTGTCAGTGCAGAACTCGGCCACTCACCATGGAGGACCTCCAGCCACCACTCCTGTGTGGAACCCCTTCTACCAGCATTGGGCTCCCCTAGTTGCCTCCATCTTGGGACACTGCAACCAATGCCAAAGTCCCCTACATGTGATGGGGGACACGGGACAGGGACTGGAGATAGCTGCAGCCACAGCACTGCACACCACAGAGCTGTATCTCTGAACATGCCACCAAACACTACCACCTGGCCCGACCCAACTTGATACCCCATCTCTGAAAGCAGTCACCTCCATCTTGGGACACTTTTTCACCATGTTTAGTTGGTAGCCCCCAGCTTGGGACACTGTCTAGGGACTAGAAGCTATATCAATGTACATGTAGTTCCCAACTCCCCCCAACTCCCCCCAGNTTACCTAAATACTTTCTCCTCCTCCTCCTCCTCCTCCTCCTTCTTCTTCTTCTTCTTTCTTCTTCTTCTTCTTTTTCTCTCTTTTCTCCTGTCCTCACATTTCCAACATTTGTGAAACCAAGCACTTTTCAAGAATTAGGCTACAGATGTCTGAATATTATGTTGCAGTTGTGTTGTATACTCTTTTATCTCCTATTTTTACATTTTTTATTTTTCTTAATTTTCAGGCTTGTTTGTTTTGTGTACTCTCTCTATTGTCTTCCCACTTAATTGTCTCCACAAAATCACTTTTTGTTTTTTCTCCTGCTACTAGCCAACTTCTTTAGATTTCTCTTTCACACTTCCTAAGATCTAATAACTCTATATCCTCACCTCATACCTCCTTAACATCTCATCCTACACCCCGCTCCACGTTCTTTCTTTGTCCACCATCAGAAACTATACTCTTTTGCAAAACTACTATTTATATTGTAGATAATAATTGAACTCAAGATTTCTGCTTATTGTTACAAGTCTGTAAACACCTTAATAGCAGCTATTTAGTTAAAGGCTACATATTGTTTGTATTGGGATCTGTTCACATTGTTCTCCCCTTAAAGGAGAGGTATTGGAACCCTGCAGGGACACTATAAGCCTATAGTAAAAACTCTCTTGCCTCAGATCCCCAGTGTTAGTAGGGAAGATACATGAACAACATGAAAAATCAAGGGAAGAAAGTGCCCCAAACAAACCAAGATACTACATTATTAGAACCCATGGCCAGCAACACAGAAGAAATTACAGAGAAGGCGTTCAGGATATACATAATTAAAATATTCTGTGAATTAAAGGATGATATGAGGGCACATACAAGCAGCAAAAGATCACTTCAATAAAGAGCTACATAAGTAAATACAGGAAGCAAAAGATTATAGAGATAGAGGTTCTGAAAAACAAACAAAAACCAAACAGAAATCCTTGAAATGAAAGAATCAATAAACCAAATTGAAAACTCAATAGAAAGCATCACCAACAGATTAGATCACTTGGAAGAGAGAACATCAGACAATGAAGACAAAATATATAATCTTGAAGATAATGTTGACCACACAGGAAACCATGAACAGAACATTCAAGAATTATGGGAAAACATAAAAAGACAAAAATTTAAGAATTATTGGGATAGAGGAAGGCATAGAGTTACAAACCCAAGAAATGAACACTCTATTCATTTAAATAATATCAGAAAAATTTCCAAACATGAAGAATGAATTGGAAAACAAAATACAAGAGGCTTACATGAAACTTAATGTACAAAATCAGAATAGATCTGCACCAAGGCACATTATAATGAAAATGCCTAGCATGCAGATTAAGGAGAAAATTTTATAAGCAACAAGATAAAGGAATCAAATTACATATAGAGGGGAAATCAATTTGGATATCTGCAGGTTTTTCAACCCAGACTGTGAAAGATAGAAGATCTCAGAACAACATATACCAAGCTCTGAAAGAAAATGGATTCAAAACAAGAATCTTATATCCAGAAAAATTAAGCTTTATATTTGATGATGAAGTAAAAATCTTCCATGATAAACAAAAGTTAAAAGAATTTACAACTAGAAAGCCTGCACTACAGAACATCCCTAACAAAATATTCCATGAAGAGGAAATGAAAAACAAGAATGAAAATCAGCAAAGGAGAGGTATTACACTAAAGGAAAAACCAATCAAAGGAGAAACCAAGTCAAGATAAATTACCAAAAATAAATAAACAAAAATGACCAGGAATACAAATCATGTCTCAAAAATGACCCTGAATGGTAATGACCTAAATGCACCAATTAGAAGTCACAGACTGGCAGATTGGATTAAAAAAATAAAAAGACCCAACAATATGGTGCCTCTGTACAGGGCTTTTTGTCTTGGATTGTGCATTCCCTTAGTATTTTGTGATAATTTGTTTTGAATTTTAGCCCATGATTATATATCTTCTATTATCTAAATTCATATATTTCCTTCTAAACTGTGATCTTCTTTATGGAAAACCCACTGTTTCCCTCTCCTGCTATAGCTTGAATAAGTGTCTCCCAGAATCACATGTGATATAGAGTTTTTCCAGTTGGTGGTACTACTGGACGCTTTTTTGCTGTTATTGTTGTTGTTCTTATGCATGAGAGGAGAACGTACATACATGTAGTATAACTATTAGGATCCCATCCTTGTGGTTGTACATGACGTGAAGTTACCCTGGTCACGTATTCAAATACAAGGCTAGGAAAACTATGTCCAATTAATCCCACTGTCCTTCTTATTCCTCTCCCCATTCCTTCCCTTATGTTTCCTTTGTCTAATCCAATGGACTTCCATTATTCCCCTCTTCACCTTCCCTTCTTGTGGATTAGCATCCACATATAATTGGTTTATTGTAATTGGCATGATATTATCCAGTTCCATCCATTTACAGGCAAATGCCATACTTTCATTCTTCTTTATGGCTGAATAATATTACATTATGTATATATACCACTATTATTTATCCATTCATCTATTAAAGGACACCTAGATGGGTTCCATAGGTTGGCTACTGTGAACTGAGCTGCTACATTGATGTGGCTGTTTTACTGTGGTATTCTGATTTTAAGTCCTTTGGGCATAGACTGAGGAGTGGGATAACCAAATCAAATGGTGATTCCATTCCAAGTTTTCAAAGGAATCTACACAATGCTTTCCATATTCGTTGCACCAATTTGCAGTCACACCAGCAATGTATGAGAGTATCTTTCTTCCCACATACTCACTGATATTTATTGTCACTTGTATTCTTTTTTAAAGTTTTTTTATGTGTTCTACTTAGTTGTACATAACAGCAGAATGCATTTCAATTCATCATGAACAAAATGGAGTGCAAAATTCCAATACTCTGGTTGTAGAGATGCACCATTTGTGCAATCACACGTGTACCTAGGGTAATGGTGACCATCTCATTCCATCATCTTTCCTATCATCATAACTCCTCCTTCCCCTACCCTTTGCCCAATTCAAAGTTCCTCCATTATTTCCATGCCTCCCCCATCATACATCAGCATCCACTAATCAGAGAAAAATATTAACCTTTAGATTTGGGGGATTGGTTTACTTCACTTAGCATAATATTCTCCAACTCCATCCATTTACCTGCAAATGCCAAAATGTATTCTCTTTTAATGCTGAGTAATATTCCATTGTGTGTGTGTGTGTGTATGTATGTATATGAATATATCACAGTGAAACAGCCACATTAATTCACAGTAGCCAAGCTATGGAACCCACCTAGGTGACCTTTAATAGATGAATGGATAAATATAATATATATTTATATTATATATGATATATATAATATGCCAATATGTGTATATATATATATACACATATTGGCATATTATATATATCATATATAATATAAATATATATTATATTTATCCATTCATCTATTAAAGGTCACCTAGGTGGGTTCCATAGCTTGGCTACTGTGAATTAATGTGGCTGTTTCACTGTGATATATTCATATACATACATACACACACACACACACAATGGAATATTACTCAGCATTAAAAGAGAATACATTTTGGCATTTGCAGGTAAATGGATGGAGTTGGAGAATATTATGCTAAGTGAAGTAAACCAATCCCCCAAATCTAAAGGTTAATATTTTTCTCTGATTAGTGGATGCTGATGTATGATGGGGGAGGCATGGAAATAATGGAGGAACTTTGAATTGGGCAAAGGGTAGGGGAAGGAGGAGTTATGATGATAGGAAAGATGATGGAATGAGATGGTCACCATTACCCTAGGTACACGTGTGATTGCACAAATGGTGCATCTCTACAACCAGAGTATTGGAATTTTGCACTCCATTTTGTTCATGATGAATTGAAATGCATTCTGCTGTTATGTACAACTAAGTAGAACACATAAAAAAACTTTAAAAAAGAATACAAGTGACAATAAATATCAGTGAGTATGTGGGAAGAAAGATACTCTCATACATTGCTGGTGTGACTGCAAATTGGTGCAACGAATATGGAAAGCATTGTGTAGATTCCTTTGAAAACTTGGAATGGAATCACCATTTGATTTGGTTATCCCACTCCTCAGTCTATGCCCAAAGGACTTAAAATCAGAATACCACAGTAAAACAGCCACATCAATGTAGCAGCTCAGTTCACAGTAGCCAACCTATGGAACCCATCTAGGTGTCCTTTAATAGATGAATGGATAAATAATAGTGGTATATATACATAATGTAATATTATTCAGCCATAAAGAAGAATGAAAGTATGGCATTTGCCTGTAAATGGATGGAACTGGATAATATCATGCCAATTACAATAAACCAATTATATGTGGATGCTAATCCACAAGAAGGGAAGGTGAAGAGGGGAATAATGGAAGTCCATTGGATTAGACAAAGGAAACATAAGGGAAGGAATGGGGAGAGGAATAAGAAGGACAGTGGGATTAATTGGACATAGTTTTCCTAGCCTTGTATTTGAATACGTGACCAGGGTAACTTCACGTCATGTACAACCACAAGGATGGGATCCTAATAGTTATACTACATGTATGTACGTTCTCCTCTCATGCATAAGAACAACAACAATAACAGCAAAAAAGCGTCCAGTAGTACCACCAACTGGAAAAACTCTATATCACATGTGATTCTGGGAGACACTTATTCAAGCTATAGCAGGAGAGGGAAACAGTGGGTTTTCCATAAAGAAGATCACAGTTTAGAAGGAAATATATGAATTTAGATAATAGAAGATATATAATCATGGGCTAAAATTCAAAACAAATTATCACAAAATACTAAGGGAATGCACAATCCAAGACAAAAAGCCCTGTACAGAGGCACCATATTGTTGGGTCTTTTTATTTTTTTAATCCAATCTGCCAGTCTGTGACTTCTAATTGGTGCATTTAGGTCATTACCATTCAGGGTCATTTTTGAGACATGATTTGTATTCCTGGTCATTTTTGTTTATTTATTTTTGGTAATTTATCTTGACTTGGTTTCTCCTTTGATTGGTTTTTCCTTTAGTGTAATACCTCTCCTTTGCTGATTTTCATTCTTGTTTTTCATTTCCTCTTCATGGAATATTTTGTTAGGGATGTTCTGTAGTGCAGGCTTTCTAGTTGTAAATTCTTTTAACTTTTGTTTATCATGGAAGATTTTTACTTCATCATCAAATATAAAGCTTAATTTTTCTGGATATAAGATTCTTGTTTTGAATCCATTTTCTTTCAGAGCTTGGTATATGTTGTTCTGAGATCTTCTATCTTTCACAGTCTGGGTTGAAAAACCTGCAGATATCCAAATTGATTTCCCCTCTATATGTAATTTGATTCCTTTATCTTGTTGCTTATAAAATTTTCTCCTTAATCTGCATGCTAGGCATTTTCATTATAATGTGCCTTGGTGCAGATCTATTCTGATTTTGTACATTAAGTTTCATGTAAGCCTCTTGTATTTTGTTTTCCAATTCATTCTTCATGTTTGGAAATTTTTCTGATATTATTTAAATGAATAGAGTGTTCATTTCTTGGGTTTGTAACTCTATGCCTTCCTCTATCCCAATAATTCTTAAATTTTTGTCTTTTTATGTTTTCCCATAATTCTTGAATGTTCTGTTCATGGTTTCCTGTGTGGTCAACATTATCTTCAAGATTATATATTTTGTCTTCATTGTCTGATGTTCTCTCTTCCAAGTGATCTAATCTGTTGGTGATGCTTTCTATTGAGTTTTCAATTTGGTTTATTGATTCTTTCATTTCAAGGATGTCTGTTTGGTTTTTGTTTGTTTTTCAGAACCTCTATCTCTATAATCTTTTGCTTCCTGTATTTACTTATGTAGCTCTTTATTGAAGTGATCTTTTGCTGCTTGTATGTGCCCTCATATCATCCTTTAATTCACAGAATATTTTAATTATGTATATCCTGAACGCCTTCTCTGTAATTTCTTCTGTGTTGCTGGCCATGGGTTCTAATAATGTAGTATCTTGGTTTGTTTGGGGCACTTTCTTCCCTTGATTTTTCATGTTGTTCATGTATCTTCCCTACTAACACTGGGGATCTGAGGCAAGAGAGTTTTTACTATAGGCTTATAGTGTCCCTGCAGGGTTCCAATACCTCTCCTTTAAGGGGAGAACAATGTGAACAGATCCCAATACAAACAATATGTAGCCTTTAACTAAATAGCTGCTATTAAGGTGTTTACANCTAAAACAGTGAACTCAAATGAATCTTTTCCTCTGTTAAGTTGATTATCTCAGGTATTCTGTCACAGTGTTAGAAAGCTAACAGTTACTGTATGCATACTGCCCACTTCTTAGTGTTTGACATTTAATGATTTGCACATGCTTAATGAATAGAATCTCACTAAATTTGTTGTGTTCTTTGAGGGGCTATAAATATAAAGGTGAAATGTACTGAAACACCAAGCAGGTGGTAGACAGGTATCTCCTTATGTTATATGTCATACTTTTCTTTTTTGTTGTTGCTCTATCATTACTGTTTTCCCTCAAAGTTCCAGATGTTATACTTCAATACCCATATGTGAAAATTTGAAAGTTACATGTTATGTTAGGTGAAAAATGATTACATATGAAAAGATTTTGCTAAGGAACTGGAGCTCAGAAACACAGCAACATTCAGAAGCAAAAAGTATTACTGGGAACAGAAATCACCGTGTATATCATGATATTGTGCTTATGGGAAATGAATATTGAATTCTACTTCGCATAAAAAGTTCCATTATGGGTGGTGAATTCTTCCTACATTTTTATGGTTACTGGGTTTCAATTTTGAGAGCAAAGTACTCTTTTATATTGGAAATACCTCTTTATTATATTTTTACTTTCATATATAAAGCTGAAGTCCTATTGTTCTTGGATTGACCTGAATGCAGGGAAATATTCCAGGAATATATGATTTTGAGTCAGTTGGTATTAATTGTGCTTGATGATTAGAAATGTAAATACCTTTAACATACAATGTTATTGCAAATCTAAAAAATTTTCTCCTAAATATTTATTTCATCAAAGGAAAAAATAAAGAAAAGGTGCATGGGTATCTTATCCAACTATTTGCATATCTTTTGGGTCAATGCAAGAAGGCATGTAAAGATCTGAATTTCTTTATACTCAACTTTACCTTATGTTAATGAAAATATTGAGAAAACAGAAGATAAAATAAAATCTGTCCTTGGTTTGACAATTTCTGAGCTGTATAACTGGTTGCTAATGTGTACTACAATTTAAAACTTAATAACCCAGCTTTTCAAAAGTGTACTCTTAACACTATTAGAATTGAATTCTTTGGAATAAGGGATATTCTGTTGGAAAGAGGCAAGGTGGCTACTGAAGAATAACCATGTTTTTGCTATTAGGAAGTCAGAAGATGAAGTGATAATGGACAGGACTGGGAAGGAGCTTTAAATTATTGAACTTGAAATAGAAATCATGAAGATACTTGGAAAAGGCCAATTGCATGGGCTAATGTGCACGTCATAATAAGGAGCAAAGGTAAAACTCAGACATCATATTTGTACCTACGGACCAGCGCAACTATTTTTAGTAGAAGTGTCATTCTTCTCTTTACACTGCATTTTTTTTAGCCCCCAAACCTCAGCAAACTCTTTCAAGGGACAGCTTTGCTCTCAATAGTCATTTAAAAATGTTTGCTCTCTCCAAATCAGAGAGAGCAAACATCTTTTGGGCTTCAGAGGAGAACACCAAGAGGAAAATGATCATATCCACTGATGTGTCCCTATTGTGAATCACCCCTCATTAGGGGAAAGCCACCAGCAAGATCAGAGGGATGGTAATGAAGTTGATGGTAAGTCTACAGACTTGTCCATGGACACACACGGAAGGAGCTCACTTTGGTTTAATGACAGACCCAAGGTCACAGGTTGGCAACAAGCCTCCATGCTGTTATGACTTTTGTATATAGAAGAGACCTGGCTTCACATATATAAAAATCTATTTGCAGGCTTATATATAAACCTACCTTCCATAATTTCAAAGATCTAAAGCAATCTATATCTATATACCTATATCTATATCATGAAGATACTTGTAGAAGACTAATTGTGTGGTCTGCAAGTATCACCATAATATAGATCTTTGAAATAATAGGAGTGCCCTAGAGAGGTCAAGTAGTTTGCCCAACATCAATACAGCTACTGACTGAAGGAACCAAGGTTTGAAATGACTGACTTTTTTTCTGCTATCAGTTACTATAGACCAGTACAGTTGGTTTATGTGGGCACATGTGTCTCTACTTTAGTATGTGGCTCTTGTGTTTTACAATAGCCTACTTTCTAGGATCTTGGATTTCATTTCAATTCAGTTCACTTTTCTTCTTTTCAGGTAGTCCTACTTTGGTGGCTTTGATATCATTGAGGATAAAGCCTATAAATATTTCATCTTTAAAACCCTGCAATTAAGCAGAATGATTAAATACATTTTAATCCTTGAGTACATGGTTCAATCATTGAATCTGGAATAGAGTCTTTCTTATTGAAGTCAAAATTCAGTGAGTGTTTTCAAAGTATTATGAATTAGACTGTATGTTTTTTATTCAAGAGAAAAAACAGATATTCACATTATTACAAAACTATTTGTACTGAGGAATAAACACAGAGATGCTTAGCTTACACAGTATTATTACTCTTTACTTTAAATCAGAGAGTAAACAGACCCTGTGTTTACAAACCTCCCAAAGTTTCAGTTTTATCTCATATTCTGCTGTCAACTGATTGATAGTGAAGAGTCCTGGAGAGGATGTATCGTCACCAGTGTGATTGCCATAATGTGTTAGTAATGTCTACAGAACACGTGAAGGCTTTTTAAACATTCATCTTCATAAATACTGTCCTGTCACTACTTTAACCAAGAGAAAAATAAACGCAGAATCTCTCTTCCTGAATGGTTTGTATAAAATTTACATGTTTAAATAATGAAAATTGTATTTAAGATACAATTTTACTTAATATCTATTTTGCTTAATAGCTATTAACTCCAATAGTCTCCAGCAGAACATGAAGATACTTTGCATCAGATATTTGCTCAGACCAAAATGTGGAACACCATAATTATAAATTAAGCTGAGAAAGCAGGATTATCCAGAAAGAAAAACAAACTATAAAACACAATTAAAGCAAGATCACACTTTTCCATTATACCTATGCAAAAATAAAACTTTGCATAAAAGCTCAGTGGTAATGGTAATGGTAATTTTGTGTAGTGTGTTGAGTAATCTTGATGGATAAGGTCATTAAAATCAATCAAAAGCATATATATATATATATATATATATATATATATATTCTACAGAATTCCAGTTTTAATAATTTGAATCATTTGTTCATATTAATAAAATTGTTGACATGGTCTTTAAAGTACTATTCTAAAGCAGCTAATTGATGTGCTCAGAAAAATCACAGAAATTATAAGAAAAAAAAATATGTAAAAAGCATGACAATTCAAAGTCACAAAAGAAGCTGAGGAATTGAGTATAAACAGTATCAAATATGTAATACAGATAATGATAAAGTGAAGTAAAAACAAATAAAGGGCCTAATATTGACAAGGGGAAATAATAGTTCAGAATCAATAGTTAAATGAAGAAGGTAAACACATGTTCAGTTGAAGAATATTATTTTTTTCTAGTTTGGCTGAAAAAAAGAATCAATTTCCATAGTGATTAAACAGATACTTCACCAAATATAGGCTTCATTAGCTTGACAATTCATAGAGAATTTTCAGTTAAACAAAATATTAGTTAAAGTTAAAGTTCACGGTTTATAACTGCTCCAAATAAAATTACTCTAAATATTCACATATTTAAATATTAAAAGTAAATAGAAGGGAAATCATGCACCATAATGATAAACAAAAGAAGGCTGGAGTTCTTATTTTAGTTTTAGACAAAAATAAATTCGGAAAAAAATATTGATATCCAGAAAAAGGAGGGCATAAAATAATAATAAAAAGACTCATTCTCCAAGAAAATACAATAATCTTAAAGTTCTATGTATCTGGTAAGAAATAATGCAAATGCAGGAATAAAACCAAACAGAACTGAAATAACACATGGACAAACCCATAATATAATTGCATAATTTAGTACCTCTCTTTTAATAATTGATAGATCAAGCTGAGGGAGAATGAGTAAAGACATAATTGACCTGAAAAGCACTATTAATCAACTTGATCTAATTGATATTTAGAGAACACTCTACCCAGTAATAGCATAATACAAACCTTAACTAATTTAAAACAGCAAAAATCCTACAAAGTATATTACAAGACCACAGTGGAACTAATGATTGATAAATGTTTAAAATAGAAAGCAGTAAACCCAGATGATTTCACCTGTGAATTCTATCAAACGTTTAAGGAAAAAGTGATGCCCATCCTACAGAATTTCATTAAAAAAGAGAAACACAGGAAATACTTCCTAACTTACTTTTTAAGGTTGGCATTTTCTGAATAACAGAACCAGATAAAGATATTACAAAAAAAATAAAGATTACTAGTGCTCACCAACAGAAATAGAAAATTCCTCAGCCAAGTATCAGCAAGTGGAACACAACAGCATATAAAAATGAATGTAGCAAGACTTATTTCAGATGTGTAGGACTTGTTTAATGTTCAAAAATCAAATTAATCTGGTACTACAGGCTGATAAGAAAATTCATAAGATCGGATCAATTCCAACACAGTAAACACTTCCAGGATTCATTCATGTAAAACTCTCAAAAGGGAAAGGAAAATTCTTCAACTTGATAAAGGATATCCATAAAAAACAACAGGCATATCTAGTAGGTTCTTAGAAGTATATTTCTTTAAAGTGCACATCTTAACAGCATTTCCTTCTGTATCAGGTTTTTTTTTTTTTTTTTTTTTTTTAATCAAAGAAGAAAAACCTTTGGGATATCGCTAACTATGCATTTGTTACAGGGATGGGATCTAACACTATGGCCAGATAAGGTCAAGCTGTCCTGGTAAGACTGTTGACTAGTGACCAGCGCTAGAGAATGAAGTGCTCAAGGCAGACAGTCTTCAAGCAAGAAGAATGTATGGTGAGGAGGAGCAAGGTCAGGGTCAAGGCCACCTGAATCTCATAAGGACAGACTGAAGGCCCCCTTGTTTCTACGGCTTCTGACTTTGATGACATGGATGATCAGCAGCAAGACCCGACATCCTGCATCGCCCCTGTCCAGGAGCCAGAGAGGAGGAAGGAGGATCCCAGGAAAGGTGCTGCCTCTCAATCCTGCAAAGAAGTGTCAATGGGGGGAATTTGGAAAGTCACTGCGAACCTGCCCCAACCCTCCAAGCGTTAAAAAAATAAATAAGTCAAAATGACAGGTGCTTTTCTTTCACACTCCAAATTTTACATAAAAATATCTGAGTGGCCTGTCCTAACCAGAAACAGAGGAGAGGGAAACCTGGGCAACAGGATTCATCCCACCCAAGCATACAACCACAACACCACTGCAGCACCCACTCTGGGGAGGCTGCTCTTCTCAGACTGTCTTATACCTGGAAGTATATTTTCTGAACATACAAGCAAAAAACATAAGTATTGGATGCAGATCACTTCTAAATTTAGTTTCAAATTTTAAAAAATGGATTTTAAGAAAGTGCTTGGATATTGTTTCAAGTAACTTCAAATCAAATTTTACTTGGTCATGATTCATGTTGACTCTTTGCTTGTTTTTAACTGAAAAGCACTATAATGCTACAGTGTTGGAGTTCATGTACAACATACATATGGGTGTTACCTACGCAAAGTATGAATTTGTACATGTTAAAAAGTCAAATCACTTTTCCTTCCAAAGTCCTACAGATATTACTTGTTTGTCCTTTGGAATGTCACATGAAGAAATCTGAAATCTTTATTATTAGATAACCTCATTATTTTGTATGGATCTTTGTAAAGTGCTCAGTTTATCCTAATAATTTGATTTTTCCCCTGATTTCCCCTATGTTGGAATGACTGTTTTGATCAGATTTCAGGGAATTTCTTGTGTTAAATTTTAAAAATACGTCTCCCTTTGCATTCACCCTTTTGCCATTTATCTCAGCCTCTTTTATCCTTTGTCCACGCTTGTTTCTAAAGAAGCCATCTTCCTGCTTTCTTTTTTTTTAAGATATTAATTTTTTCAGATATCCTTTTTGATTGGTTGTAGGTGGGCTCAAGATGGATGTTGCTTTTCTGGGATTCTGCATTAATTCTACAAATATTTATTGAATGTAATTATTTGACAGATAATTCTTTCAGGAGCTGAGAATACAATGGCAGATAATTTCCTGTCCTTTTTTATACTTGTATTTGGCCACAACTTGGCTCTTTCTCTTTCCTACTTCTTTAAGTAAGATATGTTTAATCCTAATAAGTGCTTGTCTATGTGATCATTTTGTACCTACTATGTGATGGTCAAGTCTGCTTCTGAAACGTAATGTTAATTTCATATTGAAGTGTGAAGTAGCAGTCCAAACAGACATTTGGAGTACCTCTAGGCAACTACAGGCTTCCTTCCTCCCTGTACTGATTCCTGCCTTTGTCTTCTCCTTGTCAAAGTTAATTCTGAATACACTGTGTGTCATTTTACTTTTAAGATAATTGCCTAAATGCTAAGATACTTCATTGATTCATTTTGATGTTTTCTGTCCCTTCCTAAAGGTACAAACTTTGAGGTTCTATAGGGCCAGAGAACATAATCCACGTGTGTTTTTTTGGGGGAAAAAATTATTAGCTTGAATAATTAATAACTATTTGCCTACTCATCCTTAGATGGGTTCTGTAGGATTCCAAATTATGTGTTGAATTGAAATTGTCAGCTAGTTTTCTGTCATCCCTTTTCTGTCATTACTGACAGGAACACTTCTATTAGTAAGTGAAGGTGTATGTGGTAATCATAATTGTCACTAATATAAGAGCCAATATTTATGTAACATATAAGCACTGTGATAGGTGGTATATATGAATTATTTTATTTCAACCTCAAATCAATCTAATGATTTAACTTTGATTTCTATTTGTGGCTAAAGATGTTAAGGTAGAGAAAAAAAAAACATTTTGACTAGTGCTATACTTTTAGGGGAAGGGTCAGGATTAATCCTATGTAATTAGGTTTCAAAATCTGCTAGGTAGTTGAGCTGCCCATCAGGCAGGTGAATATGACTAGAAAAGCAAGACCTCTCAATTAATTTGGTCAAAGGCAATGCATTCTCTTTGCATTGATAATGCCTGGTTCAAGCCTTAGATTTCTGATCAGAGCATCAGAGGACCAACTATCAATGTTTAAAGATTTCTGTATTTTCATGTAGCCTATTAAAGGCAGGATTTACTATAAATTGAAACCATGGCTTTTTTGTTTTCCCTCTATTGAACTCCATCTCATTTTTTATTATTATCTTCTTCCAAATCCTGGCAATAGAGTATCGCAAATGCTAGTATCTGAAGTTTTTAGTTTTGTTTTTCTTGTTTCATTTTACCTTAATAGAAAACTGGGAACTATCTTTGTAGGAGTAGTTTGAAATATGTCATTCTCTCTGGAAATTTGAAACTAGTTATTAATTATTCAAGCTAATAATTTTTTTACCAAACCAAGAAGGAGATATGTCTGAAATTTTACATTTTGTAGACTTCTAATCTAAAGAAATATTAAGTATTTTAATGTCAAAAAGTTTTAGCATTTAATAACAAAATCTTATAAAATGGGCCTTATTTTATTCCTCCTCTCCAGAAAACATATTTCATATAGAGAGGTAATAAAGATAAATGGATTGTTTACTGAAGAAAAACACAGAGAATTATAATTAAATCACCACTCAGAAAAAAAAATACTGAAATGCCAAATAGGATTCCAAATTATGTGTTCTTGGTTTGTAAACATGATGTGCTAAAGAGCAGGAAAGCCACATGCTTAATAGCTGGCGCAGCCTCCTAGGCAAATTTTATGGGATATGAACCCAGAATATAAAAACAAAATGAAACAGTGAAAATAAATAAAAATATACAATTCATACTTGAATTTTTATTTCTTTCAGTCAAGAACTTATTTACTAGCAAAACTTTGAAGTGAAAATTGAAAATTGACTAACAATTCCCAAAGTGGGAACAAGTATATTTAGAGAAAGGTTTCAAATTAACTGCTTTTATTTCTCTTAATGGCTTTTCTTTTCTTTCTTTCTTTCATTTTTTTTAAATTTATGGCTTGACTTTTAATCTCTCTTATTTTTCTCCTTGTAATGCCTGAAAGAAATATCTTTCAGTGAGGATAATTACATAATTCTAAAATGCCTAATCAAACTACACCATTCATTGGGATATATATTTGCATATTTATTGTGCTAAACTACTGCCAACTTTGAATAATTGCCCTTTAAGAAAACTGTGCATAAACTACAGATAAGTTGTAGTACAGTCAACTGCTTGTTGGCATTCTTTACTACATTCTACTTGTCATTTCTTGAGTAAGGATACAGTGTATTCCAACAGTGATTCTTGGGATTTATCATCTTTCAGTCTTTAAAAAAAATACCTAAAAAATATTCTACTTATGAACAAGATAAAATAATATCATCTTTATTTGCACCCTAGACTCAAACAACTAAAATTTGGGATATAATATGTAAAGTATTTTTTAAGGTAATGGAAATTGTACAATTAAGAAAGTGTTAGCAAAATATTGAAACAAGGTGAGCTCTGTGATTTCCCCAGTGTCCTGTCCAGAAGGAATTTCCAGGATGTGATGTAGGGAGGAGAAGTCCAGGAAAACAGGGTGCTATTGTTGAGGTGAGACAGGAAGTTGAATCTTAAAAGGAGAGAGGTTAGTGTTCACAAGACAAAGCAGCTTCCTGTCAATGGTAGAGTATTCAAAAATTTGTTCCATTTGCAGGGAAAAAAGCAGATGTAGAGCAAATGCTGCTCTGGTTCTGCCCAATAAAATTTAAAAGCAAGACAGAAAGTCATAAAAACAAAGTTCAATATTACTTATTGGAATGCAAAGATATATAAACAAGACAATTAGAATTTACACTTTTGTGTACTTTCAAATGTGACCAGGTATGCAAAAAGCAAGAAAATACAAGTCACAATGAGGAGAAAAATTAATTGGCCAAAATTAATCTCAAAATATGAAAGGAAGAATTAGTAAGAATAACATTAAAAGGAAAAAATATATAATTATATTCTTTTTTAAAAAATGTTTATATTTTTAGTTTTAGGTGGACACAATATCTTTATTTTACATTTATGTAGTGCTGAGGCTCAAACCCAGTGCCTCATGCATGCTAGGCAAGCACTCTACCACTGAGCCACAACCCCAGCCCCCAATTATTATATTATTATATTCTATCTGTACAAGAAGCTAAAGGAAAACAGAAACATGTTAACTATGTAAACATGAAGAGATTCAGATTGAATTCTAGAGATGAAGACTACAATAAATGATATGCAATTTACTGGTAGGATTAACGGGAGCTGGAACACTGTAGAATAAGAGAGTAAGAGACTTGAAAATAGCCCAAGAAACCATTCAAAATTAAACAAAGAGAAAATTGAAAAATAAATATGCTGTGTTTCATTGAGCTGTTGGACGAATTTGAGTAGCTTACAATAAATGTAATTAGAGAAACCTACTAGGAGAAAAGGGGGAGGAAAAAAAAGTAAGAAATAATATCAGAAAAAAATAATGATCAAAAATGGTTCAACTTTGACAAATAAACACAGTTATATCCAAGAAGCCAAATGAACCTTAAATGCAATAACACGATGACAATTCTTCAGAGGCATATCATAAGAAAATCACTTAAAACAAGGGATAAAGAAATAAAGTTAAAAATGTTCATAGGAAAGACAAATAATAATGCATAGAAAAAAATACAGTAGACTTCTCCTAGGAAATATGGCAAGCCAAAAGTCAACAGAGAAACAGGAAGAAAAAAAAACAAAAATAAAACAAAGCAATTGAATGTAGAATTATATACACAGAAAAAATATTTCTGAAACAAAGTTAAAATAAAAGTAATTTCATACAATTCAATGGCTAAAATAAATCATCACCTTCACACTTAAAAAACAAGAAATGTTGAAGGAAATTTTTCATGTAGAAACAACACCAAATAGAAAGCTTGGAAACATGGAATGAATAGAGTATAAAAATAGTAACAAGGTGAATAAGTTAAATACACTTTTCTTACTGTGTAAGAATATTCTCAAGACAATTGTTTAAATGAAAGCAATAATATTGCATTGCATTTTTCTGACAGTACTCAGAAATGGTCATTAGGGAAAAATGAAAGTATTCTGTCATAGATACTTATCCAATGCACAAAATGATATGACACTATTTGAAAGAAGATAGTGATGAATTAAAATGCATACTACAGGAACAGCAAACCTCAAATATAGACAAGCAAATAAAGAATTATAACTAATAAATCAACAAAGAAGGAAAAAAGTTAAATAATAAATTCACTAAATCCAAAATTCTTTAAAGAAGAAAAGAGTGGAAAAAGAAGAAAGCAATGCAAATATAAAATAGATAGAAAATGGTAGATGAATAAACAACTATAACAACGATCATCTTGAATTATATGAACTAATTAGTAGACAGAAATTTTCAAAACTAATAAAGCAAGTCCCAACAAACCCCAGCAATTTGATTATAGAATGGGCAAAAGATTTAAACAAATACATTTTTTTTTTGCTCACTAGGGAAAAAATACACAGAAGAAGTAAGAATTCAAATAACATTAAGAAGTACACACTGAATTCACAATGTGATACTACTATAAATCCTTTACAATGTTTAAAAATTTCAAAAAGCCTGGACAAATTGATGGTTTGTGAGAGTGTAAAACAAAAGTAAATCCTATTCATTTCTGGTAAGAATATAAAATAGTTTGAAATAGTTTGATGGTTCCTTAAAAAATTATACCTGTGCCGTTTGACCAGCTGTTTCACTCCTAGGCATGCACCCACGCAAAGACTTGGACACCCCAGTGAACATAAGATCCCTGCAGCATCTTGTGGGGGAAGTCCAAGAATCTATTCCAGAGGGCCAAGCTCCCTTATCACCTCTGGATCACAGCAAGAAGCAAGGAAAGCCTTAGCTTCAAGAACTTTCTATATGTGAGAAAGAAAATCAATGCAAAAAAAAAAAGATAAATGACATCAAATTTCATGGATTAAGGAATAACATTTATAAACATATGATAAATAAGGGATTAATGTTTCAAAATATATATTTAAAATAAAAGTGTAGAGTTCTTGAGAAGAAAACAGAGCTCCAAGAAAAGTTGGTAAGGTATATTAATATATTGATATTATATATGAATCCAAATATACCATAAATACATAAAGTGTTCAACCTTCGTGTGAAGTAAGAAATCCAGGAAACAACTAGATAAACTGAATAACGTTTACAGTAATGCACATGCCTTGTGGAGGCAGGGAGAGTTGCCTTGCGCCTGAATACTGATGAAACATTGATTTTTATGATTTTAGAAAAGCCACTTCAGAAGTGTCTACCAATAAAACATGGATTGATATTGAAATAATATACAGAAAAGTCATTTCTGGATCTTTTGCATAGGCAAAATGCCTGAAAATAAATAGTTGGGCTGATTAGTACCAGGTATAATAGATGTATGACAAAGTACAATTTAAATCAACTATGGGAGGGTTTTCATAGATTCTATTATTTGAGAAGAGCTAGAAGCATAAAGTGAATATAATGCTCCTTGTCATTTCCCTCAAATTGATTATTATGTGCATTTGTATATATAATGTAAATATGGAGAAAAATATGAAGGTACACAACAAATTGTTAATATTTGTTAAAGGTGGGAAAAAGGTAAAGAAGAAAATGAGGGGAGTATATGCAAAAATAATACTGAAATGTCATGAAAATTTAAATGGCCATTTTCTAATAAAAAATACAGTCCCAGGGCAGACATATGGAAATGAGGGATACTTGGGTGAAACCAGAAGGATATTCCAAAGGATGTTATAAAAATATTAATGGTGGTTTTTCTTTGGAAATTAATAACTTTTTTACTTCACTGCGTATTCTTTAGCATATTAATATTTTTTCAAAGACTTTGTGCTATAAACATATTAGGAAAACTATTAAATACACGAATAGTATATGAAAAATTTAAAACCTATTTTGGGGTAGAAATTATTAGAAAGATCTTTTTTAAAAGACAAAATGGAATTGTATTCAAATTGGTACTTCAGAGCTTACAAATTTATTCACTTCCATGACCAAAAAGCCCAAGGGCAGCCCTGGCTTGTGACATTATCAGTACAGCAACGAAAGCAACGTCATCAGCAGCGTGTCCCCTCTGCCTTCCTGTATCCCTTTCCTTTGTGCTGGATTTATTTTCAGGCAAGGTCCACTGAAGGTTGACAAGAAGGCCATAAAAAGCTCTAGGCTGACATCTAACTAGAAGATGGCTCCAGGGAATGAATCATCTCTCTTTATCACATGTAAGAGAAGACGCCCCTGTTGACCATTGCTTTCTTTTCCACTACCTGGTCTGGGCCTATTGCTATGACTATCATTCCATGTCACTTTGGTCAACTCTGCTACTTGTTCCAATCCCTGGAAGCAGAGTTGAGTTTCTACTGTTAGAACCAGACAGTGTTAGGTGATTTTCTTAATGAAAATTGGGATGCCAATATCAGACAAGGAGGAGATGGAGAACAGACAGGATAAAGGAAGTCTACCATATTACATCCTTCTTAAAATGGGGAAGAAAATTAAAAAGCTTCAGAGAAAAAAGATGGGAACACCTAAGTTTGTCTATATAATGCTCCTTATAGGAACAGTTAAAAGATGAGCAATAGATTAAAAGTACATCTGTATCAGTAAAATACTTAATTTTTTGAAAGCATCCCTATAACTCACAGGGAAGAAAAATAGCAGTAGAGAAATTTATGGAGTACACAGACAGGATTTCTCAGCTAAAAATGCTAATGACCAATAAGAATATATAAATGCTATCCTCATTAGTACTCAGTAATGCAAATAAATGTGATCATAAGATTTCAATTTACATTAATTAAATTATGGAACTGGAAAGAAAACGTGATAAATTACAATACCAAAGATAGTTTAGCAAAATTGGTGCTTTCACATGTACTTGATGGAAGTATAAATTGGTTCAGTTTTTTGGGGGTGGTACAGCTTTTTGAGGCTGACAAGTTGACAGTGATCTGTCAAAGTTTAAAATGTGCATACTTTGGTCTATCTACAAAAAATACTCATAAATATACATAAATGCAAAATTATAAGAATATTATGGCACTATTATTTGTAATAGCAGAAAGCAGAAAAAGTAGGAAGTGTCTATCAATAAGAAAATGAATAACAAATAATGGGATATGCATATTTTGAGTAGTGTGAAAATCCTTAAAAGCATGTAATAGCCCTGCACAAACAGAAATGTATACCTTATATGGTGTATCTCTAATTCTACAGAAAGCAATTCTATGTAGATGTGCAAATACACGTAATTTCTATGTAATGATCCCTGTCCATGTCTCTGTGTGTGGGTTTTGTGTGTGAATGCATAAAGAAACAGTGGAAAGTTGGGCATATGATTCAGACAGTGGCTGATTCTGGAAAGAGCAGGAATTCACAAAGGGAAGGGATTGCTAGGGGGGTTGTAATCCCTTTTCATGAGCTTTCTATTTGTGGTTAGTGGGGGTAAAGTGCAGTAAATGCCAGCAGAAAAAGATGGGTCACCTTTGCAGAAATTACAAAAATCATCTTTCTGAGGACTGAGGTTCAAAGAAACAGCAACTCTAGCTTTTGTTCTTGTCTTTGTATTACAGACAAGCATTACATTATTTAACTCTTGCATCCTCATCCCACATCACCTACCTACCTCAACACCCATGCTGGGAAAGCTAACCCAGCAGATCTATAAGAGGCCAATAGCCTGGTCTCTATGGAGATATAGCTCACTTTATAATTTATTTCTCATGGTAAAAAAATCATTAGGAATGTACTGGTGGATACCCCCTGTTCTCTGAAGTATCTAGCATTGTTCTAAGGGTTGAAGGAGCTAGGCTTTAAACACATTGCCCTTCACTCTTCTCTTGAGCTTGCTTTCCTAGGGGGTAATTTGCTCTCTTCCATTTTAAAATGTTCCACTTTAATGATGTGTTCTCTCTCAATCTCTCTCTCTCTCTCTCTCTCTCTCTCTCTCTCTCTCTCTCTCTCTCTCGCTTGTTTGTTGTTCTTGAACATGGCTTAACAGTTTACTATGAGTCAAGAGAGTAACCTGAGAGTGGGCTATTGAATGCAAAACTTTCTCTTTGGCATTGTCTGGTACCCCTGGGGCAGCTCACCTGTGGTCTATGAAACAGGCCAGTGCTTGTGCCTGAGGGCCACTGGCAGGAGGGCCAACAGAAAGCAGAGTCAGCACACACCAGCCCTTCCAGAGAGCTACTTAATTTAAACAGACTTGCTAATACTTATGGAAAATTATTTCTTTTTTTAAAAAAATACATACATTTTTTAAATCTCTTTTTTAGGTCTTTTTAAAATTTTATCCTGAACACGGAGAGCTTTTTATGAGACTCTTATCAGTAGGAGTGGAACAGAACAAGGTAGCCTTATGATTTGGTTTGCCAAGAAGGGCTGTTGCATGAGCTTTCAAAGAAATACTCAGCATTAAAAATGTCTTCTATTTGTAAATCTAAGCTACTGGGCTATTTAACTCCTTTGTATATACTCTAGCACATACCCTCACAGTTTTTAAATTTGATTATTTACAAGCTACCCTCACGTTGATCATTCTTCTTCTTTTCTTGTTTTTGTCATAAGTTTACTTTAGCTTTTGTTGGTTAACTGTCATATCCTTCTATAAGTAAAATAATTTTTAAAAATAATGTTGTTGAGTCTCTGGAGATATGAATAGTTTAAATATACCTTGGGGGAAGATTTGGGCTTTAATGTTTGGAGTATTTCAGACTTTGGATGAAGGAAAACTAAGTTCCTTAATGTAACTTTAATGCATTGTTTAATGACTGTAATAAATCGTGATGTAATTTTTCTTTCTATTAAAAAAGAAAAATTATCATTTAATATTTAATACAATATCTCAATTTACATTTAAAGTTAAGAATATTCATTTTTCTGTTCTTAAAACCGAAACTCTTTTTCACATTGGGAAAATAAGTTTTATGGTTACAAAAGTTATACAAAGGAGTAAGCAAGGATATGGAAAAAGTAATATGAAAAATGTGTTTTAATTTTAAAAACTCTTGAGAGGTTTTAAACAGAATATCTCACTGCATGACAGTTTATCCCATAATTTAGACAAAAGAAAAAAAATCCCTATTTTTGGAACTAGCTTGTAAATTAAAATAAACCCAACAGAATAAGTCATACAATGTGGGAGAACTGGGCTAGATGGTGGCATTACTTCTTTCTCAATTGTCTGGTGAGAGGGAACACAAGAAAAATGTTTTAGTGATCCATGTTCCTCCAAGAACAAAATGCAGGACTAATGAGGGCCATCTCTCTCCTGCAGAGAAAAATGAAGGTTTGTGAGAAGTGAACAAGTTTGGATTCTGAATAATGCTCCCTTGATAATGGACCTCCAGCTCTCTGTACTGACCCAGGAGGCATCATGTAAATAGGGGTCTGGGCAAGAAAGGCTTTTAAATAATAAACAGTAATAAGGATTATGCTCGAATTCTTCCTTTGAATAAGATTCATTATTTAGTGAGGAAATAAAGAACTTTAGCTCTTTAGTTGAGTGAAGATAAAAGGGAAATTTTTTAATACACAAGCTTATGACTGATTAATTATTGGAACTCTCCATACGTCTCCAATTGTTTCTCACCTATGTCTTTATCTTCTATCTATATGTCTATCACGTGTCTATTACTATCTATATGTTTATTGAAAATTATATAAGTTATAAAATTTTGGAGAGTAATTTTTTAGCCATTCAATATTAAGTTTTTGTTGAGGGGCTGGGGATGTGGCTCAAGCGGTAGCATGCTCACCTGGCATGCGTGTGGTCCGGGTTGGATCCTCAGCACCACATACAAATAAAGATGTTGTGTCCACTGAAAACTAAAAAATAAAATATTAAAAATTCTCTCTCTCTCTCTCTCTCTCTCTCTCTCTTTCTCTTTCTCTCTCTCTCTCTTTAAAAAAAAAGTTTTTTGTTGATTTGGAGGACTATATTTTAGAGTATAAGTCACATTTAACCTTTATTAGTTCCTGGAGAGTCTTTATCCTATGAGATAGGTCACGTTCTAATATTTCCCTACAGATTCAAAGTTCATGAAGACCTGAGACAGCTGGTTAGAGGGAGCTCTCATGAATCCCCTGAAACAGAATGATGCTCATTTTATTCCATCTTTTCTTTTTTTTTTCTTTTTATGAATCTTAGAGTTATCCAACAAATTGGTATCCCTCAAGTTTATTAACCAGACTTAAATTGTGTCTTTTATTTATTCTCTCATTTGAGTACCATTTACAAAAGAGAACACTAACTTTACAATAGGGAACAGGAGCACTAATAAAGATATAGATGTTAGTAGAACTCAGGTTTCTCCTGGGGACTGACAGTTGTTTCAAAGACTTTAACAACCTATGAAAGTCATGCTTTTTAAAAATTTGAGTGTCCCAGTGTAAATAACTTCAAATCATTAAAATTATGTCATCATGTTTCATAGGCCTAGAGAAAGACTGCTAAAGTTCAGACCTCAATTTCCCCACTTTGAAGGTGTATTGTGTTATATAAGTAATTTATCTCTCCTTCATGACTTTACCTTTAAAATAAACAGATAATATTAATAATGCCTGTATCATGATATTATTAAGAAGATCAAATGAGCTAATTCATGTTGAGTACCAAGGAGAATGGCATGTAGGAAGAGACTGGCAATTATCACCTCTTACATTATTACATTTACTCTGGTCACTCTTTTATATGACACACTACTAGTGCCTAATTGTGGTTTAGATTAATAAGTTATCAGTCTATAGTATGCACATATATGTGTGTGTATTTAAATTATAAATATGCAATCTAATTAAAAACATCTATTCACATCTATGCCATTTATCCCTGAACTGACTTTTTCCTGTATAAAATAAACTAGAGTTTGTATACACAGCTTTGGGAGGTAAGATAACAGATTGGAATCCCGTGAAGTGTATTGGTTAGCTGGATTTGCTTTATTTCAAGATTATATTAATATTTTATGATTGTAGTTTGTCATCCCAGTAAACACATGTGATTAATATTTGCATATATCATTAATAAAAATATCATTAATAAAAATAATGAAATAAAAATTATATGTTAGAGTCTATAATTTTAACTTTTTAAAGTATCAGATACATGGGCCAATATATCTTAAATATGGGAACTGTATTTTGGAAATTAGTAATCTTATCTATTTATTTCCTTAAAATTGCCAGGAAAGACCAAAAAAGTAGAAACCTTTGTAGATCTAAACCTTTCTCAACTACATTTTCAGGAGAAAATATTGGGCAAATGACATCCTACTCATTAATATTTATCCATCTCCTTAATAACTTTGTTTGGCTTAGACATGAGATGCTCGCTAAAAGCTCATGTGTGAGATAATGCAAGAAGGTTTAGGGGAGAAACGATTAGATTATGAGAGCTTTAACCTGATCAGTGGACTGATTCACTGATATGGATTAACTGGGTGGATCAGTAGGTAGGTAGGGTGTGGCTGGGGGACAGGGGTCATTGGGGGCTGGTGAGTGGAGCTCTCCTGCCCTGAGCTGCTTCCCTCTGCCCTGCCCTTGTGCCATGCTGTTCTGCCTCACCTTGGGCTCAGTGCTACGGAGTCCACTGTCCATGGACTGAACCTTGGAAATTGTGAGCCAAAATAAACTTTTCCTCCTTTAATTTGTTCTTGTAAGGTTTTTTGGTCACCAAATACAGAAATCGACTAAAGCAGCATTCTAGGTTCACCTAGATAATGATATTATTATAATGATATGATGCCATTATTATGACATTATTCTAGGTTCAAACTTAGGTCCAGCCAGCTTTTGACTGGACTATGAAACACCTTCTCCAACTGCTCTCCCCTGCTCTACAGCGGCTTCGCCCTTCCCTTCTCCACAAGGAGGTCCACACCAAGATCATGAAGTCTCTCACAGTACCATCTTCATTTTTCCCTTTTCTCCTTTCTGATGCTTCTCTGCCTCTCTCTTACAAGGCTGCCTGTGATGATTTTTAGGGCTTCTCCATATGAACCTCCTCATCTCATGTTCCTAACCTTAATCACAACTGCAGAGTTTACTATGTTGTACTATTTACAGGTTCCAGGGATTAAACCCTGATATCTTTGGGATTCACCATTCATCTCACACATCTGGTTTATGTCCCCAACGCCAGCCTCATTTTGAGCCACTTCTCTGTCACAACCACGTCAGATGACTTTTCTTATCTTCAGAAGTGCTAACTTTCTCTCACCTCACTCCCTCAGTGATCCTCCCTCATCACCATGCGGTGCTCATTCACTCACTCTTCCCTGCCTTAGCTGGACCCCATTCTAGGACACGTGTTAAGAGTCACCTTCTGTAGATAATGTCTCAATCCTCAGAGTCCAATAGACCTGCTATGGCCCTTCATAGACTCCTGCTATTTTCATTATATTCTTGATAACAATGTGTAAATATGTAATTGTCTCTTAACAGATCATTTCTGTTCCCTAGGAAACAATATGCTTAACGAGGACAGAGGAGATACCATTTCACTCACCCATACAGGCCTAGCCTCATTTTCAGATGCCCAATGAACATACATTTTCATTTGAAGATAACCTTTATGATGATAATACATTTATTCAACAAATATTGATGTAGTCCATATTATGTGACAGTCACAGTGCTGTTTTATACCTAATTATACCTACCTTCTGTTTAATTATACCTACCTTCTGTTTTCTTTTTAAATGTTTAGACATTCTTGTGTACTATATTAAAACTTTGAGCAGCAAATTTAGTAGTGATGAGCATTTCAAAGTGAATTTAGTTATACTCAACTTGTAAGCATGTGTGTGCTTTATACTTTCTGTCCTTCATCAATTATAGATTCATATCAATCAACAATTAACTGGAAAATACTTTTTATAAACATCAAAGCTACCATGATATTCCACTGAGCAGTATCAAATCTGCCAGATAATGGAGCTATGAGTGAACTCATTCAAAACACAGTAGAGGTTTTTGTGTTGTGACCTTTCAAATCCAATGCATATTTGAACATTTTAGGGCAAACTGTTCAAATATGCATTGTATATTTTAAATGAAAGATAGAAATACATGATTCCTGTCTCTAATTATGTAATTACTTGTTGGGAGAGAAAGTCCATGATGGGCCCTGGGTATTCCTGTGTGTTCTTGGTTTCTATGCCAAAAATAGAACATTCAAGCGTTCTTACCTGGGCCATTTCTCAGGATTGCATGTGCCTGCAGAATATCTAGGGAGAAGGTCATCTCTCCGTCTGGGGAAGAGCAGCCTTGGTTCTGCTAACTCTAAAATCCTGAAGCCCAACCTTTCCTTACTATACCTTAGTTCATTGTGTCAACAGCCCTCCTTCACCACCCCTCCCCCCATGAAACTTAGGACAATAGGAGATGGGCAGAAAGATGAATCTGTTATGTAATAAGCCCATTCTTTCGGACCCAGTTCTCGTGCTTTCTGCCTACATCCATGAATATGGTTGCAGGCTATCTTACGAGATCTACATGGAGTAAAATCTTGATCCTTTACAGTTCTCAACATCACCTTCCAACACTGATGGGCAGCTGGCAGGCAATAGATTCTCACTCATTTCTTTTTTTTTTTTTTTTAATTTATTTATTTATTTTTTTTTAAATTTTTTTTATTGGTTGTTGAAAAACATTATAAAGCTCTTGACATATCATATTTCATACATTAGATTCAAGTTGGTTATGAACTCCCAATTTTACCCCAAATACAGATTGCAGAATCACATCGGTTACACATCCACATTTTTACATAATGCCCTATTAGTAACTGTTGTATTCTGCTACCTTTCCTATCCTCTACCATCCCCCCTCCCTCCCCTCCCATCTTCTCTCTCTACCCCATCCACTGTAATTCATATCTCTCCTTGTTTATTTTCCCATTCCCCTCACAACCTCTTATATGTAATTTTGTATAACAATGAGGGTCTCCCTCCATTACCATGCAATTTCCCTTTTCTCTCCCTTTCCATCCCACCTCATGTATCTGTTTAATGTTAATCTTTTCTTCCTGCTCTTCCTCCCTGCTCTGTTCTTAGTTGCTCTCATTATATCAAAGAAGACATTTGGTATTTGTTTTTTAGGGATTGGCTAGCTTCACTAAGCATAATCTGCTCTAGTGCCATCCATT
>NW_026000164.1:6723171-6744956 GCF_001458135.2 Marmota marmota marmota | reverse complement strand
AGAGCCGCCCTGGCCTCCGCAGCTCTTCAGCCCGGTGATCGGCCCCTGGGGCCCAAGCGGCTGCCGCCGCGGCTCTCCGTCCCCCTCCTCCGGAGCACGGGTCCCCTGGCAGGGGGGTGCAGAACGACCCCAGAGCAGGCTCTGCCCGAAGGTGCAGCGGCGAACAGGCCACCGAGACGCTCGAGGCTGCAGTCCAGCCTTCGGAGGACAGGGCTCGGCACGCAGCCCAGCTCCAACCTCTAGGTGCGGCTGCCGGACAGTGTATACAGAGCCACCAAGACAGCAAGCAGAAAGCAAATGGCGGCTCCTGCGGAGTGGATTTTCGGCACAGAAACCACAGCCCCGCCAACAATCCCAATCCACAAACTCTCCCTGTATAAAAAATATTCAAGAAAAAAAAAAAAAGAAAGAAAAAAAAAAGGCGGGGCGCACTGAGCTTTCTTTGCCTCGGGTACTTACAATCCACTGCTGATTACACATTCAGCTTCTCCGCCCAGAGCAAAGCGAAAGAGGAAGCAGATGGGAGCAAAGCGCCCGCGGCTCTGAGCATCCAAGCGTCTCTTTTTTGATTTCTTTGTTCTTCCTGCTCCTTGGCAAAGTGGTCCGCTACAGATTAACGGTGAAAGCTCTAAGAGACTGTGCGAAATGTCTATTAAAGCCACTGCTTTGAGCACCACGCTCAGCACTTCAGCAACCCCCGTACGCAGCGGCCATCTTCCTCTCACTCATTTCTTTAGGCCATGAAAAAGTATTTTGATCGATAATGTCAACCATTTTAAATTATAAATATAACTTTATTGCTTCTACTTGAAACCCTTAATAGACTCTTCAGTGATTTTTATTTGAATCCAAACCCCTTTCCAAGGAATGTTAAATGCTACCTATACCTAAGTACAACTATGCTTGATGTTCCTCAGACCCCACCCTATTTTGGTCCTCTCTTCATTTTCTGTCCTCATCTCTCTACAGAGATTTTGTTCTCACTTTCCCAGTAGCTTGATAATTCATATCCCTTTCAAAAAATATAAAGTGCATTCTAAGGGAGTCCCTGTCTATCAAGCACCTCCTTTTTCTTCCACATACACAGCCTCCATATATATTTCATTACCTAAAAATTCATTTGCAAAGGTGCACTCAGTGCTGGGGAAAGAAGATTCTAGGCCCATACACGTGCTAGGAAAATGCTCTCCCATTGAGCTACATTCCCAGTCCTACTATCTTTAATGATTAAAATCAACCCCAGCATTCAGTGGGTTGAAATCTTAGATTCTCTCTTGACCATATTGAAAGCAAGCTGAGGGTGGACTGCAGTTTGTCCATCAGCTGTGCTGAAAACCTCTTTTATTTTAGCACCCAGGACAAAGGGGCAGCCCCCATGTGGGACTTGCTCACCTCTTGAAAGATGAAGAGAGCAGGGAAGGTTGGCTTGATGGCTTCTCCAGCTTTACTGGCAACTGACCCTCTGTCCTTCTGCTTACATTGGCCAATATGAATCATATGGATGAATCTGACATGAGTAGAGTCAAGAAGTATACTCTGTCCCCAAGATGCTGTGAGGTACAAGGAAATGAGACATAAATCTTTATAGGAAGTTGGGAGCAAAGTCTGGTACAGCTACTTAAGACCAACAGCTCTCCTCTTTCATTTTCATGACCAGAAATTCAGTCTGGGTAGCTGCATTTCTGAGGCGCAGCCCGTTGGAACCTATGTCCAGATACATCTCAGGTCATCATAAGCATGAGTTTCTCATTGTTCTACCTCAGGCTCCAGGAACTGATGTTTGTTCTTAGTTCCATCATTAAAACCATCCAGGTGACATTATTTCTTAGGTTTCTATTCCCATTGTATCTTAAGACTTCCTGAAAAATACAATGTGTAACTGAAGCTGCTGCCTTCCTTGCAGTTTCTTCGAAATTTAGAAAGCAAGTCCTTCACTTTTTGTTTTTTTACTAAACCAGATTACAAACAAAACATAGTAAACACAGACAAGAATGGAAGATTATGAATATTCCATGAGACCCAGCTTACAGTCCTGATTCCCGTGGGTTGTAGCTGTGTGGAAGGGTGAAGGTGTGAATCAGAGGGACATCATAACCTCATCTTCTCACCCCGCCTTTCTTCCTTCCAAAGGCAAGACACAGACATTTGGGCAGAAGTGGATTTATCAAGAATCTTTAAAAATAAAAAAGGAATGAAAAGGGAATCTTATGAGAACAGAAGGGAGACCAACAGAGTAGAGGAAGGGGATTGAGAAGGAGGGATGGGAGAGAGCATGCCGCAGTCTGGCTGGGCACAAAATAACCGAGCCACCACAAAAACTTGTAGATTCCAACAGCAACTCTTTATTCCCGAACTTTCACCCGCACCCTACACGCACGTTCTGGGAAAATCCCCCCTCCACCAGGCTCTGCTTCCCAAATATCCTCTGAATCCCGAGAGAATTCAATGGGAACTCAAGGAGCGAGAGCCTGAGGCAGCAGAATACGCCCTATTCCCAGCAGGATCAACCCTAAACCCGGATCCACCCTAATCCCTGAGCAGGGTCACCTTTCATGCAATGTCACTGCAAATGACCTGGGTCCAAGGCAAGCCCATTTCCACAATGGAGAGTCCTCCCTCTAAGCAACATTGGGTAGGCTGACAAGGAAATTGCCATGCGTCATTCCTACTTGGCTATGGCTCTCAGCAAGAACATGGAAAAGCACTGGGGAATAAAATCCAGCAAATTATGTTATAAAGATGAATGGATATACACAATGAATCCAGCTTTTATACACACACATATGCATATATATATAGTTATATCTATACTTATAGTGCACTAATTAAAATGATAATAACAACAATCAAAGGTAGTTAGTTCATTAGAGCAAGTAGATCAGGGGAGGATGAAGGAGAGGAGAAAGGAAAGGTACTAAGGAATGAAATTGATCAAATATGTGCACGTATGACTATGGCATAATGAATCCCACTGTTGTATATAATTATAATGTACCAATGAAAATTAAAAATCATTTGCATTAGAAAGAAAATTGTTATATTCTCTCTAAAGATAATAATACACAAACCATATCAATCAAAGAATACATGGTCAAAGTTGTTTTGAGAAAATATTATTAAAATGTCAAATTCTAACAATACGAAATATTTTCTAAATTTTGTGGACATTTGTATAATATAATATAATGAAGCAATCATTAAGCATGATTATTTTCTAATCATCTATTTATCTTAAGTATTCAACTTTTTGTCTACATTTCTATATTTATTTTTACATTCTTTTCCTTAATGAGTTCCCAATAATGCCCAAGTGTCTGGCTCTATAGAACCTGGCTCCATCCTTATGTACAGGTCCTTCCTAACTTGTGCAATTTAGGTAGTAAGTATGTGAACCAGTTGATCCAAGGTCCCAAACCCACATGGCCAGCTCTAGTACGAACTGTAATGAATGATAAAAAGGGGGTGAGTCCAACCTGACCTACAAGAGGCAGCTTATGCTGAACACCTCCAGATATGGTCAGTCTAAGGAAGGATGCAAGTGTGTGCCAAACTCATCTCTGTGGGTACAGAGGACATCTTCAAATTTTCCTTCTAATAATAAGGCTCCAGTTGTGTTCAAAAAAGGAGACATCAAGTCACATTTTCTCATTGGAGCTCAAATGGTCCCATCTGGAGAGCAATGAACTTGATAGTATAATGCAGTGGTAAAAGCATGGAGTGTGTTGCTGAGCTGCTGGGGTATGAATTATATAAGTTGCTTTACCTTCTATTTTTATAATCTTGAGCAAATTCTGCCCCCTTTTGTGTTTGATTCCCATATTTGTTAAAATGAAATAAAGATAATACCCAAAGTCATGCTTGGAAGATGAAATAAATTAGTAAATGCTAATTGCCTAGATGGGGAGGAGAAGGGTGAGGGGAAGGAGGAGGAAGAGGGGAAGGAGAAGGATGAGGGTAAGAAGAAGAAAACAGAGATAGAAAAATAGAGAAATACCTCTAAGGTGAGAACCTGAGATGAGGAATAGAAAGGGTCTTAGCACAGTGTCCTGTATCTGGGAATCACTAGATATGATTTTCTTGTGGGTGCAATGTTCTAACATTAGTCCTAGACATATGCCTTCATTATCCATTAGTGCTGACCTCTATGCTACAGCATTCAAAATTTGAATAATTAAAATATGTTCTGATAGCCCTTTCATATCACACAGTTTGGCACAGTAAAAATCTTGATGCTCAAAATTTTACTGTCATTATTCTTTAAGATAAAGCAAATTAAATTTTAATATTAATTAAAGATTGTCCAGGTCATCTTCTTAATAATGTTTTCTGTAATAAGGCTAACTCTAACATAAAATTTTCACTTGGAATAAAATAACTAAAACTTTCAATAACTTAAATCATCAAGCTTATTTTAACCTGTTTATTGAAAATAAGTAGATTGTAAGCTTATTAATGTGTTTAGCATTTGTAATATATTTTATAGCATACGTCAGAAATTAGGAAGTACTGTGTAAGAAAGGTTTTCACTTCTGTTGCAAGATTGTCCCTGACATCCTCCATTTGTCTTTCGGAATCTGCTCTCTTGATTTACATAGGATTTCATCAGTGCACTCTTTGTACCTAGATTCAGTTTGTGTTCAGGAAATGGTGAACCTGACCTGCAGTCCGGTGGTTTATTAATCCCTGGCTGCATTTTGGACAGTTTGCTGAAATGTGATCATGTTCTGGATTGCAGGTCACAGCCCTTCTCAACTTGTTCCTGCCAACACTTCTCCCATCAGTGACCCAGGACCTTCCAGGTCTCAGGCAGTAATGGAAGCTCTGGTGTTGGTGAGCTCATATTGCACTTGTGCTGAAGTTCTGTTATGTTCTCTTCACCCTTTTGAAAGTGACTAGTGCCCTGATGAAGGAGGCTCCAGAGAGCTTCCTTGCCCCTTCCACCATGTGATGCCTTAGCAAGAAGTTTCCAGGAACTATGAACCAAGGAATCTGCCCTTGTCAGGTACCAAGTCTGACAGACTTGATCTTGGACTTCTGATTCTCCAGGATTGTAAGAAATAGATGTCTATTGTTCATAAGCCAGTCTGTGACATTTTTGTTATAGCAGCCTGAATGAATTGATGCAATCTCCTTTGTTCAAATTATTATTTGTTATCATGTCTGTTTCAGCTAGGATTATAATAAAAACAGGCAATAAAAAATAAGGCAAATTATTAGTTTTTTTTTTTTTTTTTTACGAAGACTTTATATAATGAAACCAAAAATTATATCTGAATAAAAGCAGGAACACTCTATTTTTTAAGTTTTGGGGAGAGTTGGGCAAAAAAAAACAAAAATAAAAACAAAACTATAAAGTTACAAGTACAGACTCTTAGACTACTTACAGTCAAATACTATTTGGGTCATTCGTTACTTATTTACTTTATCTAAAATTCAGAGTCCTCACTTGTAAAATGATCTATTGGTAAATGGTAAATTGAATCTCTCTCACATTATTGAAGTTAAAAATGTGTGTGTGTGTGTTTAAATCCAAATATTATGTTGTTAGGCACAGTGCTTTTTATTGAGTGATCTGTCAATAAAGTTCTTACTTTATAGTTTGCATCTGATATATCATGAAAGTTCATATTTTAGGGCTGAAATTTATTTTCCTTTTCTTTGCCATCATAAATCTATGCCCTATGGGGAAAAGCTAAGTGTGTGCTTATTCATAAATAATTTCAAGTTATAACTTCATTATAAAAATACAACTTGCACTGAGTCATTAGGTTAGAAATAATTGAATATTTAATTGTTTAAATGTATCCTGTAATATTTAGCTTTTCTACTATCTTCCATACAGCATTATTTGGTAGAGTCAGAGTAGTTCAAATTGGTAGACCTAGGTCATAAATAATGAAACATTTGCGAAACTTTTCTCTATAAAAATGTTACTCAAAACTAGTATTATTAATTCTATTCTTACAGATCCATGACCTGCCTTAGAGGTTCCTCCAGAATTGCCTCCAGCAGGTAAGAGAGAACTGTTTGGAACTCAGTTTGTAGGATTCAAGATTCATAACCACAACATTGATTTTTTATAGCCTTTCTAATATTGTACCAGGATGTATGGCTTCTTTTAGAAGAAGATTTTATAGTAACTTTGACCAAAATCAGAATAATAGCTATTGTAGGGAAGAAGAACTGTGCATGGTATTAAAAATCCATCAGATTTTCTCACTTGTGACTGCTTGTCACTGGTATTTTTTTCAGACCTAAGTTCACCACAAAGGTACTAAACTAACTACAATTTTGTACATCCTAAACTTTAGCACATCGGATTCTTCCAGTTATGTTAATATGTCTTCTTACTGTTTTTCTAATTTCAAAATCAATATATACTTATTGTAGAAAATTTGATAAAGAGAGAAGGTCAAAGAACAATACATAATCTGAAACACTGTTAGTAGTAGTATATTTTCAAAGCATTAATTTTATGGATATCTAGATTTTAGATTAAAGTGGTGCTATTTTATTACTGAAATTTTCGTAAGAATAATTAGAAACATCAGAAACCCTGTTTTAAAATGATCATTATGGCTGTGCTAATTTACATTACCACCAATAGCATATATAAAAATAGACCTACTATAAGATTGATGTCACATAAGTGATATACCACTTCTAGGTATATATCTAAAGGGGATGAAATCAGCATACCAAGATACACCTGTATGCCCCTCTTTATTGTGGCACTATTCATTCCCAACAAGCAAGAAACAGAATTAAACCGGGTGTTTATCAGTGATTGAATGGGTAAAGAAACTGGTATATATACACAATTGAGTATTATTTAGCCATAAAGAAAATTTAAATCTTGCTATTCATAGCAAAATAAATGGAACTGAAGAGTATTATGTTATGTGAAATAAGCCCCAATCAGAAAGAAAAAACTTCTTATTTTTTTCTCATGTTTGGAAGTTTAAAAATTAGAATAGTAATTAACAGAGCTTGGGGTGGGGAGGTGGGTAAAGGGTGGCTGAATTTGATCAATGCATGCTGTAAACATGTATGAACATATCATAATGAATCCCATTAATATTTACATTTAATGCTTGCTAATAAAAAAGATAAAAATAAATGAAAAAATATTATACAAGTGTTTTGCCATGACATTACAGATATGTTGAAAACATCATTTTGTAATAGAATAATTATTTTATAATTGTGCATGATTTATTTAAACACTCCCTTTCATTTGTACTATTAGATTCTCATCATTTTTTTTCCTTTTACATGACTATATAATAGGCTGGGGGTATAGCTCAATTGGTAGAATGCTTGCCTTGCATGCACTAAGGCTCTGGGTTCGATCCCTAACACCACAAGGAAAAAAAAAGGTTTTACAAGACTATACAATGATAATCCTTATAAGAAATATTTTATACTTAAAACAATACACCCAAAGAATTTAGAAAGGGAATGACTGATCTAAAGAATGTGGACATATTTTGCTACTTCAGTGCATTATTTTAATTTTAAAAACTATACTTGCATACATAACAGCAAGAAACAATCTTTTCATTTTGTTTTATGTGGCTAGTTTAACAAATGGTTCTTCCCTCCATGGAATTTTTTTCCTTTAAACTTTATGGCTTCCACAGATCTATTATGTCTTTTAAAGTATAATTTGTAATTTATTTCTTGTTGTTATCAATATTTTTTTAAAAAAATGTAAAATTTCAGAGAAAAAAATTGTACCAAACACAGAAGAAATGCAAATAGCATACTTCAGAAGAGAAAACAATAAATCTCACTATAAAAAGAAATGCAAATAAGTTAATAAGGTATCATATTTAATCTGTTAAACTAGCATCCACTTATTATGTAAGGGCACTGATTCTGGACACAAATAGAGGCTGTCATGTTCAATCTAAAAAATGAAACCAAAATAGATTTTGACTTTGATGTCTTTTGGCGGCATAAAATCAGAGGTTAAGCAATCCCCCAAAACAATGACACAATTTTATCACATATTTCAAATACAAGATGCTTGACACATTTTGAAGCATTATATTGTAGGAACTAAAGATTAAATGTAAAAAACATAATTTTTTTTTAAAAAAAAATGAAACTCAGGAAGAACTAAACCTAACACACACAGCTCCTCAAAAGCCCCATTAAGAAAAAACTGTTCCTATTTGATGTGCCTGGCAGCTCCTTAGATAAAACTTATTCTAAGGGCTGGTCTTTATTTAACCAGATTGAGCTCATGTAATACAAATACCATCATTTCTTAGGTATTTATCAAAAACAAACTGCAGTGATTGGTTAATGCCAAGGTTGCCTGAAGTGTCAACTTTAATTAAAGCAAATAAGAGGTGAACTCAAAAACATAAAAGGAACATCTGGGGAATGAGATGTCTAGAAGCTTTGGTGTCTAGAAGCTTCCTGGTCATTTAGGAGGAAGTGTACATACGTACATCCAGGAGAGAACTTGGAAGCCCTGATCTCTGGTTTCTGCTTGATCTTGAGGCCATTGCAAGCAGGAAGTGAAGGCTAAGGTGGATTTGGGAACTTCTGGAGGAGTGAAGGATTTTCCTAGCAAACATGCAATGTGCCTTGGCCAAGGCTGAGGGATTCATTAAGACTAAGCTTCACAATATGTAAGAAGAATTGCACACCATGACTGTAGGAATGCCAGCTTGTGTAGCCCCTGGAAAACAATTAAGATAATATTATAGTGGGATAAATACAGACATAGCATAAGCATCTCAATAAGGATTTGAGAAAAATTTACATCATCGTGAAAAAAAAAGCAACAAACTTGGAATAGAAAGGAACTTTTTCAGCCCAATAAAGAATATCTATGAACAACCCTAGCTAGCATCGTACTTCATAATCAAACACAATGCTTTATTCCTGAGATCAGAAAGAAGAAAGGGCAGCTGTTCTTATCACATTCATTCAATATAGTGTTAGGAATTCTATCAAGAACAGTTAAGCAGGAAAAATCTCAAAAAGTTTTAAAGGATGAAGTATAGCTATCCCTATTCAGAGATTATATGATTTTTAAAATGTACTGAGTTGACATTTCTATAAAGAAAGCTGCAATGAATTTCAAATAATTTAAATACTGAGAGTATATATTTCTCTGATCACAAGGGGATTGAAGCAGAATTTAATAACTCAAAAGTAGCTAGAAGATTCCTAAAGTCTAGATTTTTTTTTCTTTTTTTCTGTACTGGGGATTGAACCCTGTGGTGCTTTACCACTGAGCTCAATCATCAGTCTTTTTTACTTTTTATTTTGAGACTGAGTCACACTGAGTTTCTGAAGGTCATTGTAAATTGATAAGTCTGGCCTCAAAAGTGTAAGCCTCATGTGTCAGCCTTCAGACTCAGCCTTAGAAGTTGCCAGGATTACAGGACAGGCATAGTCCCCTCACTAAGAACAAAGTCTGGAATTTGAATAAGAGGTTTCTAGATAAAAATTAAATAAAATATAATGTTATAATTAAAATTGAAAAATAATTTGAACTAAAATATAATGAAGCTATGGCCTATATGGCATATAAAACTTATAAGATGTAGAAAATACAGTATTTAGAGAGAAATGTGTAGTATATGAGGCATTTATTAACAAAAAAAGAAATCCAGAAAAAAAAATGGTGCTTTAAAGCCCCATCAAAGAATAATAGAATAAAAATGCTTGGTATTTTATCATAGAATGGTTACAGTATGTATAAAACATAAATCGATGGAATTATAAATAAATTCAATAAGGGTAAAATATTTTTTTCATTTCCCAGCAAGACCAATTTTAAAAAGGTGTAAACAAAAAAATATTAAAAGCGGAAATGCAGAAGTAAAAATCACTGAGGTTTCATAAACATTAGAATAATATTAATAAAACACAATGAACAACTGTGCAAAAACATTTGAACTCTATGAAAAAAAATTTTAAGTAAAATACCACTTTTTGAAATTTTTAGAAGCAGAAAGAGAAAATATGAATATTCTGGTATCTATTAAGTTTTTCAAAAATATCATTACAAAATTTTACACAAAAAGAGAAAAAAAAAACTAAACTCCATAAGTTTCATCAATGCTTTTTTTTTCGCACACATTTAAGGAAAAATCATAGAAATGCTCAACAAACACTGTAGGAGAAAAAAAATAATATAATTAACATTTTCCAACTCATTTTATGAGGAGAAATAATCTTTATAAAAACATGTAATGGAGAAAGTACTATAATTGAAAATGACAGACCAGTTTCTCTCACAGATATAGGTACAAAACTCATTAGATAAATATTAACAAATGGAATTTGGTGAAAAGCTATATATAGCCAACAGTCAGTAGAATGTAATACAAAATTTACAAACAATATATAGAGAATTAATACATTTCATCCGATTAACAGAATTTAAAAGCAAATAAATCCAATGTTAATTGGACAAATGTAAAAAAGTATACCTGATGAAATTCTGAGCCATGGAAAACCCCATAATTATGTTGTATTTAAATTTAGCAGTCTAGGTACATAGGTGTAATTCTCACTCTCTGAAATGTGCTTTTCTCTGCAAAATTCAGGAACACACAAGAGAATAAGCACATTTCAATCCTCTGCTGTGCCATGGTCATGGGCAATTGACAGATGAAACTTTCTCCCATTGTTAGCCCAGAAAACATTTTACTGTGTTTTTCTGACACTCAGGTGTTTTGAGGAGCTTGAGAACTGACAGGAAAAGAGGGGAAACAGCCATTAGCAGGTATCCTGGTCCTCCATTCCTGCCTTTACTTTACATATTGAGCTTTGACCTAATTATTTAAAGAATAGACTGAGATGAAAATAGTTTTAAAACATCATTAAATACCTAGCTTTGCCAATAAAATATTTTTTTAGTTTCCTGCTGTCCTTGTTCATTGGGGCTGGTATACCAAAGTATCATAAACTCAGGAAGGTATAAACAACAAAATGATGGTTATTCTGGAGACCGAGAAGTCCAAAATCAAATTACCTGCAGATTTGGTGCTGGAGGGAGACCTGTTTCCTGAGTCACAGATGACACCCTCTTGGTGCCTCACATGGTGAACAGGGTAAGCTAGTGCCCTAGCCCAACTCTCTTCAGATGGGCTCCACCTTCCTGAACTTGTTACCTCCCAGCAACTTGTGGGATGTGGATTTCAATACAGGAATTTGGAGGGGACACAAGATTATGGAACCAAGGGAGAAGTAATATCATCTTTATTTAAATATGGTTGCTATACATTGTACCATGCATTTCATGGAGCCTCTAGGCATTCTGTACAAATATAACACTTCTTATTATAGCTCTATAATATTATTTAATATATAATAGGTTAATTTCTCCCTTTAATTTTTTTTCAAATATTCATTATTTTCAAAAGAAGCTTTGAAATGTTCTGTTATTTTTAAGATAATTATTAAGTAAACTCAACATATAAAATAGTTTTACCATAATTAAAATATCTGGAATACTTAGGCCCTAAGAGCACATTGTGAGTGAGTATCTCCTTAGTAAATTTGTATTTCATATTTTGGAATAAATATCTTGGTTTTATTCATGAAGATACCATAAAGTTAGCCCTAGTTATTTATATTTTGCCACTAAATTTTATTAATAAAACATTTTTAATATTTTCTAAGCCAGTAATGGTATATAGCAGATATGTTTACTTTATATTTTTATTCCCTCCAGGCTAACTGGCAGAGAACTTTTATTGGTTCTAGCTGGTTTAGAGTTGATTAATTTAGACTTTTAATTACTCTCATAAAATCATCCAGAGATAATTATAATATGTATCTTACTTGTATTTATGTTTTAATTAATTTATTAGCAGATCCACAAGAAGATAAAACAATTTTTCAAAAATTTGAAGAAATTTTATGCTGTGTTTTTCTCCTTGGGGATAATACATACTCTAGTGAGGATGTTTTAATATTCATCCTGCATTTGATCTGGGGTTGTAGAGCGCTGGGAAGAGCAATTCTGTAGATTCTGATAGATGAAATTTTCCTTCAGTTACTTTGCAGTTAAAGTGAAGTTTAGGAAAATCACTTGATTAGTTCACTCAAGACTTCTGATGGATGACATTTTAGTCTATTTACCCATAAATTATAATGTCTATATTGAAGTACATTTTAAATAATATCACACTCAAACTAGTAAAGTCCTTATACATTATCAATAATTAAACACTCTAGATGGTTCCATTCGACTACAATTTTGTACCATTTTCTACATAATAAAGTATTGGCTAATATTACTTGACCTCACTACTGTACCTGAAATTTGATTCATTATTTATTTAAAATATTTCTTAAGTGATTTCTATATGTTGAACTACACAAATTTATGCCCTTCAGTACATTAACCTTGTGAGCCATGCTGTAAATGTAATATAAACAGTTTATTCCAAAGACCTGGTTAAAAAAAAGAATGTATGTATATTATCTCATTAATAATTTTATATCTATTACACATTGAAATGGTCTTTTGTGTAAGGTTACAAAAATGTTAATATATTTATATTTATTATATTTATATTTAAATAGTTTCTAAATTTGGATAAAAGGAAATTTAAAATTACATGAGAGTTTGTTAATATTAATATTTTATTAACATTACAGCTGAGACAATATGAAAATACATATATCTTACACTCAAAAAGTGGAAATATTATCATTTCTGATGCTTTACACACATGATCTCATTACTAACAATACACAATTACATAATAAGACAGAGTTTTATATTTATTTTAGACACTAGGTAACTGAGGCTTGAAATGGCTGAGTGATTTTTCCGGGATTTTACAGTTGGTATAGAGGGAAGGTAGACTTTAGTCTTAGAGCTATCCAGCATCAAAGGCATTTTTCCTCTTTGCATCTCTAGAGGGGGCAAAAGCCCAATATAAGAAAAATCAGAATATAAAACAATAAAGATTTTGGCACAAAGCAGTATGAAGGCTTATTCTCTGAGAAATTTTGTGCCCAGCCCACTTCATGCAGAGCTAAAAAGCTATTCAGGGAATGATTACAAATCTACTTCTTCCTATCTTATTAACTAAGAGTCAACTTTGTATCTACATATCTGCTTCTAATAATGCTTCATAAGCTCACCAGGAAAATCTTACTACTGAGTTGTTTGCTTTCCAAAAAAGGCTAATTTATGAGTGAGATACACTAAACTTTCATTCATCTAGAATCTCTGAGTGGAGCCTCTGCATCAAAGTCCACCACAAGCTGCAGGATTCTGGGAAGGTGCTTCTACTTCTTCACCAGAGTCTCTGACATTTAGAAACAGCTAGGGTTTGTCATGAGCGCATAGCATAAGCGGACAAAATAGATATTTTATTTTTCTAATTTAAATGAGGGGAAAATTTACATACAATGAAGAACCCATGATTTAAATGTGCGTATTTGGAGTTTGGCCAAATTATATGACCATGCAATCGGCAACTCAGTGAGAACACAACACTTGTCCACCATTCTCAGAAAACTCCAATCAACCCTCACTCTCATGGACAACTGCAGTTAAGGAGCTTCACCTGTTCTTGAACTGCACATAAATGGATACCGAAATGCACATACTCTTCTGAGGGTACTGTTTTGCTCATCATGACCTTCCATGATGCTCATTTGTACTATTTTATGTTGAACATTTTGCCATATTATATTTCATGAGGTTAGCATAATCTGATTAGCAGTTGTTCTGCTGCAGGATGTTTGAGTGATTTAAAGGTTTCAGGCTATTACTGATGAAGTGGTAGGAGAATATCCTCTGTTCCAGTCATCTCCTTGTAGCCAGGACTGGGAGGGCCCTACTGTTACATTTCATAGCTATAAAATATATATCTATCATGTTGTTCTCTTTCATGTAAAGTATATTTTTTTTAGGAGTTTGGTAATAAGATTCTCAATATAATTATCTCCATACTCACCTAATATTATATTTTAATATTATCTTTGTCTTCTGCTATAACTCTCCCAAATATATTTCGATGGATATAATTTTCAAGAACAAATGAAGAGACTAAATAACTATAGTTAGATGAAACATGTTCATGAAAAATGAGAATTATAAGTAAAAGACCATGCCATATCAGTGGTCACTTTCAGCTTGATGTGAAATAAAAAGGCATTAGGCTTTGAAAAGTAATAAAGGTCCAAAATCCTCAACATTCCTGTTTTTCACAGAATGTAATCATTATTGGTATTGATGTAAGTTATTTTGATTTTTAAAAAATATCCAAACCCCTTTAATCTCTTCTTCAAGAGTAGCAAATATAGTATGTAGTTTCTCTTGTTTATCCACCTAATATCAACTTCCAGTCCATCTGAAGACTCCGGGGATCCTTCTTTGCTTCTGCCAGCTGCTCAAGGCTCCTGGAACTCCTTGGTGGTGGCTGCATAGGCCCAGGCTCTGCCTCCTTCTCCTCATAGTGTTTTGCTCCTCTCTCTCTATCTCTCCTCCATGTGTCTCTTCTAAGGGTCTTTGTCATACAATTTAGGATCAACTCAGTAAGCCAGTGTGACCTTCTTCCTAGATTCTTAAACGCATCTGCACATGTGCTTATCCAACCAAGTCCCAGTTCAGTGGTTTGAAGGATTAGGATGTGCATATGTCTGTTGTAACCACAATTCAACCCTCTGCAGGGCTAAACACATAAACCTGCTGATGTAGAATTTCTGGGCCAGAAGTCCTGGCAGTACAGTGTGTGGTGACCAATCATCAACATGCAGGAAAAGACAAAGAAAAGAGCTGCTACATTCATATTTATCTGAGCAACATGACCCGGAGCTATTGACACCAATTCTGGTCACAGTTCATTGTCCAGGGACTGTAGTGTGGGTCTGGAATCCCACTCCCCTCAAATCTCATGTGCTAGAGGCTGGGTTTTAAATGCAGGAATGTTCAGAGAGCTTTGGGGAAGAGACTTGAACAGGAGGGCTCTGATCTCATCAAGGGATGAATCCATTAATGGGTTCATAATTGAATGGTGAACTACTGTGAGAAGTAGTAGTACTAGTCCATAAGTCCTAGTCCATAAGTCCTAGCTGGAAGAAGTCAGTAAGGCATACCTTGAAAGAGGATATGTTGTCCCAGTCCTTCCTTCCTACCCAACCCCCCTCTCCTTCCTGGCCACCATGAGGGGAGCAGCTCTGCTCTACCACATACTCCCTGCCCTAATGTTCCACCTTGCTAAAGACTGGAAGTGATAGGAAATGTCCCTGAACTGAAACCTCTGAAACCATTAGCCTAAATAAATATTTCCTCTTTTAAGTTATTTTTCCAAGGCATTTTGTTATATCATTGAAAAATCTGACTAACACACCAGGACTTAGTCAAAGGAGTGTCTTTGTTGAGGCTGACATATTTGCCTATTGCCTTTCAAAACTACTTTCAGGTTAAGCTGAAGATATACAGTCCCTTTTCTTAGATGTCATCCTTTTGTGTTCTATACCTATGGTGAAATGAGTGTACTCTCTAATCCTGTAGTTGTTTTTAATAGATGAAATGAGGATATTTCACCCAAGGATGTTAATATTACAGAGTTATTGGAGGCCTTAAATATTATACTGCATCAAAATGCACTGTGAACTATAAGTCTCTAAATTAAAATAAGGCATTATTTTAATTGTGTGGAAGAATCTCTTTCAGGTGTTATCATTCAAAAGCTATCAATATTGGGGCTTTGGACACCCCAAAATCATATAATATTATATTAATTAAATTATGAGATATGGTTCTAAATGTAAATCATTAAGAAATGGAAAACAGAAAAGATTAGAACAAAATATTACAAACCACAACAATTGAGCCAACAATGTAATTTATGCAGATGAACAAAAATAAATACCAGATACACATGTATAGGTTTCATTTAACATAGGAAGACTTCTTTAATACAAACTTCCCATTTCCTGGAAAAAAAAAAAAACAACTAATGTTCAAAGAGATTATATAACTTGATTAACAAAATTTATGTGGTCAAGAGGAGAAGTAATATTACAATGTAATAACAAAGCTAATTTTTTTTGCATTTTATAGTGATTGTGCTAAATATTATTTTATTAATAAGTCAGATTTTAAAAATGTAAAGTCAATTATTTTTTTACTTTAATCATAAAAATTATTTTTTTGTTTTAGAGCAAAGATATTGTAGGCTCCAAATGGATTGTTCGCAACTAAGTAAAAAAAATTAAATATTTTTAGTATGTACCTGTCTAATTCATAGTAATAAGGTTTTCTATGTAAAAACTACATTATAAATAACTTTATCCTTGTGTGATAAATATTATATAATTTGTTGGTATTGTTTTCAATTTTCTAAGTATGAGATGCCTAAAATCAGAAATACATCTTTCTATTCTGTCAATGAATGAATTGAAAATAAGTTTGATTTCTGATTAAATATTCACATTTTGTTCAGGTCAATGGAAATTAATATTGAGTCATCCTCTTTAGCCCACGGGGGACTTTATCCAAGTGTCAAGCTACAAGCTTTTCAGCCTGATTGACAATTAAATTTCTTTTAAAAGAGAGATGTAGAGAATTGAATTTGTTTATTGTAAATGGAAAAGAGATTGGATTGCAGCCTGGTTCCCAGAATGATTGAATCTTTTCTGGGTGAGTCAATATTAAATAAGATGATGAACCATAGATTCCACATTTTCTTTGATAATACAAATGTATCAGATTTCAAAATCAGTGCCAGAAGTTATGTACTTACAACCACTCAATCAGATGGAAAAATGAATAATGAAGACCTTATGGAAAATTAACAATTATAAAAGGTTTAAATTTGCACAGAGGCTGCTCCAATTTATGGTTTCACAACAGCAGAGAAATATAGTAAAATCAACTCTTCAACCCTAGCCATACATTTGGTAGGAAGAAGAAGGATAATACACCACCAGGAGGTTTCTGACTGCTGCCTTCCCTTCCTTGCAAATCCATCAAAATAATGAGCAATTCCTACCTGGAGTCAGGTGCTGTTGCCTCTGCGAAGCACTTAAGAGCATTATGGGCATTCTTCGAATACTGGAAAATATAAACTTCAAGCTGGTCTCATCTGGAAAACTGAATTCTTAAGTTGCTGTGACAACTGTATGTGGCAAATAGATGAATGTAATAGAAAAAAGTTGAAGACAGGGAAAGTTTGAATCATTTTAATGAAGTGTTTTTGTACATATAGGAAAAACGAGTTTAGATCACTTCTCTGGAGATAATTTTAGTACTGCACAAAACCATTGTTTCTTGTTTCTCAGTTAAAGGCTTTAATGTAAAATTGTGAACAGTTTCTCATCACCTCCCTGATAATTCTTCACTATTTCATTATGAGACCTATAACCTAGTATTTTTTTCTGACATCTGCTTTTAAAATATTTTCTCATCCATTCTGCTCTACTTTTATCATATAACTAGCAGGAGTTTTAAAATACATGGAAAGATTTATTTATACACTGATATTCCATGTCACATAATTAATCAAATACCTGATGACTACCTGTCATCTGCACCATAGTAATCGGCACCCTACCGTGTGAATTCACAAGTCTTCTTTAATATGAAAGGACACTAATATTCTGTATTATACAACACACAAATGTTTAGTAAATGCACGTTTGGCTAATGTTTTGTGAACACTTTATTTTTCAGCAATCTCACTTTCTTGTCTTTTACAAGCACATATGCTTGGAGCCATATTTTTCTTAGACTATTTTTCTCTCTGTTCTTCAGACTGGATAATATATCAGTCTGTTATCAACATAATTGACTGCCTTTCCAAGTAAAAGTCTGTGCTAAACCTAATTCATTCCATCTCTTAAAATTTATTTTTTAAAATTATATGTATGAGTTTAAAATATGTATTAATTTAGCATCATGTTTATCTATATGTGCCGCAGTCTGGCTGGGCACAAATCACGAGCCACTGAAGCAGGAACAAACTTTATTTTTGAATTGCAATAAAACAATTCACACACACTCCTGGGGAATTCTCCTGAACGCCACGCTGCTCGTCCAGGAACCCACAGCCCGAAAAATCCCTCCTCCTGCACTTCCCCAACCAATTGTAACTCTCGGGGAATCCCCGGGAATCCCCAGGAGAACTCCAAAGTAGCGGGAGAACTCAAAAGTAGCTGCCAAGGCAGATAGTAATGCCTCGCCTGTCAACCAATACTGTTGGCAAAATGCCAGGGGCCATACAAACTCAGCCGTGGCTCTCAGCATATATGGATATATATACTCCTATAATTTCCATATATATGGTGAAAAGATTATTATAGGTAAGAGATTTAAAACAATTTAACATATATTGCTACCCTACTTTTGTATCTTGTATTGTTTTAAGAGCACTGAAAATCTACTCCCTTGTCAATATACAATAGAACATTATTAATTACAGTCCTCCTGCATACATTGGACCTCTAGACTTATTTATCCTCCATAACTGCTAATTTGTACACTTGGCCCACTTTCCCCCTTTCCTCCCATTTCTTAACCCCTGTAATCACCATTTACTCTTTGTTTCTTCATATTTAATTATATTTAAAGATTCTTCATATGTGATTGGGCAGTGTTTTGTATGCCTAGTTTATTTCACTTAACATGATGTCCTTTAGGTTCATCTATGTTGTTATAAATGGCAGAGTCTTCTTTTGTAGGCTGAATAATATTGGGGTGTATGTGTGTGTGTTTTTTCAATATGCACACTATTTCTTTATCCATGCACACACTTAGTTTTAAGATAGTTTTGAATTTATAAAAGATAATTTCAAAGTAGTATAGAAGATTCCTATATTTTCTGCACACAATTTTTCCTATTGTAAACACCTTACATTAGTGTGACCCATTTGTTAGAGCGAACAAATACCAATTCATTGGTATTAACTAAATCCCATCTTTAAGATAACCTTAGTTTTTACCTAATGATCTGTATGTTACTTTTGTTCTAGGACCCATCCAGGATATTGTGTGTGCTCTTCGTGATCATATCTTTCTTGGCTTCTCTGGTTATGACAGTGTCTCATATTTCTTTGTCTTTAATGACTTTGACATTTTTGAGTGGCACTGTTGAGTTGCTTTGTAAACTGTCTTCCAGTTCATATTTATCTGCAGTCTTCTTCATAATTATATTGTATAATTATGTGTTTCTCTTAGGAAAATCACAGAAGTGACAGTCATTTCCATGACAGGCTTTCAATGTGATTGAGTGTCATTATAGGCCTTCATCACCAGGAGGAGTAAGGTGGATTTCTCCACAGTGAAAGTACTTTTATGCCATCTTCCCATAGAGTCTTTGTGGAAATAAGTTACTATGTGCTCCTCAAACCACAGGAATAGATATATTTATGCTCCTATAATTCTACATGAATTATGGAGGAAGTTTATCTCTTCTTTCCCATTAATTTATTTATTAAATCATTTATTTAGGTCACCATTGACTCATGTATATTTATTATGTATTATAAATTATAATCTAATAGTAGTTTGGCCATCAAGTTAAATTTTATTTCAGTTATTATAATTTCAGATCAAGAATGTCCTTTTAGTGTATTTTATACTTCTCAATTTTTCTCTTTGTAAGGTCTACTAAATCACTTGACCCATTTTCTTTAAACATAATTTTTGTAATTATTTGAATGTTTTATAATAGATACAATTTCATAAATCTAACATTTGTGCCATGGCCAAATTGGTTTCTATTGACTTCATTTTTTTTATTATGAGTCAATTTCTTCTTTCTTGGAGTGACCAGTAATTTTAAAAATTTTCTATTTGGCATCTTAGACTGTGCATTATGGAGTTTCCATTACCATCCTCTAAGAGTGTTGATTTTTATTTTAGTGAGCAGTTCAATTACTGGCTGATTGTCTTCAACATAGATAGGTTTGATTTTCTGCCTTTTATGTCTGGGGAAAGGCCAATGTGTTTTTCAAACCTTTCTAAATTAGCAAAAATCAATCTCTATCTCCTATGTAGGTTTTATCAAGCTCTGGTTTCAGAATGTGCTAGGGTCAGTCTATAGAAGTCTTACTCCATTGTGAGGATGTAACTCCTAAAGCCTGGCCTTGCTGGAGTCTCTATCAGATGTTCAGGCCCTTTGGTATGTGTCAGAACTCCAGTTTCCCCACTGCTTCTCAACCGCTATGCTCCATTTTCAATCTCATAGCATCCTCTTCAGCAACCTGCATAGTCTAATTGTGCATATGCACAGTCTAGTCCTTAGCGTTCAGTTCACAGTGAACAGAAATTTGTCACCAGAGAAAGAACACGTTTGAGCATAGGGTTTACCATTCACTCAAAGATAAACAACATTTGCATGTTGCATGCCTGAAAATAATTTATATATCTACATTTATGCACATGGGTACATACACACAAACACATACACATGCTACATGCACATATATATTTCTTTGTTTGTTTTAATTTTCTATTTTTTTTTTATAGTTGTAAAACTAGTCTGGTTCTAGATGGGGAAAAGAAAGAAACTTTTCCTAGAAAATGAAGTGGTATTTTTGGATGTGTAAAATAATTATTATAAATAGCATCAAATTCCATTGGTGTACTTGGGAACTTTATATTAAATCTGAATATTCTATTGTCTTTATATGTAAAATGAGATTTTTGTCAGAAATTATGGGGGATTTCTTACTGCCACATTTCCCCCCAATTTCTGTAGACTTCTTGAGCATTTCTAAAGCAATCCTAATTTTACCTCTGCACAAATGTTTATGTGAGAAACAAAGTGGTTGTTTCCAGTGGTTGTTTAATTGTATAGCTAGCAGTTAAAGGAGATTCAACTAGAAATAGAAAAATTGCAAAACACTTCATTTCTCTATTTGAACAGAATTTTCATGAGTCCAAGTTGAGTATGTCCAAATAATTGCACTGAATTCTTTCGGTCATTATCTTTATAATCTTATATCTTGAAATGTATCTTTCCATCCATTAGTGAATGTATACCTTGTAATTTTAATCATAAAATGTTTTACAAAACTTAGAAAGTATAACTTGCTGACTATACATAGTCATCATTAATTCAATATTTTCATAATGTGTTTTAAGCCATTATAGTCCCCTGACAGGACACAGTCGATTGCTTTGTCTTCCATGGGTATCTTCCTCAGAAAGCTTCTCTTACTTGCAAAGTTCCTAATAGGATATCTATGTGGATTTGTAAACATTGTTTTAGTCACCACATGAATTAAACATCTAGGCACCGATTCAACTTCTTGTTTGATCTCTCTCGAAGATCAGAACTAATTTAAAAAATTGTTCCTAGAGTTATTGCATTGGTGTCTAGTAGAACAGATTTCATTAGAGATGGTCGGGAACCTGTACTGGTAGATAGAATCTGCCAGCTTTGGCTTTCGAAATTAAGTGGTGAGAAAATAATTGTCTCCTTCCTTTAATTCTACCTCATTCACTAGCAATTCTTTATCTCAAACAACACGTCTCTACATCCAATGAGCTCAGGTGTATAGAAAATTCTAGAACTGCGTAGACATGGCCCAAATGCAGAGTAAATGTCAAGATGGTGTGAAATAAAGCTTAGAATATACCTATGTAGTTTTATAGTTTAAATACTAGATGTCTCCCAAAGCTCATGTGAGACAACAGAAGTAAGTTTAGAAGTGAAATGACTGGGTTATGACGGCCTTACCCCAATCAGTGCATTAATCCCCCTGATAGGGATTAACTGGGTGCTAACTGTAGGTAGGTAGGGTGGCTTCCAGGAGACGTGCCTTTGGGATTTATATAT
>NW_026000164.1:6697265-6723160 GCF_001458135.2 Marmota marmota marmota | reverse complement strand
ATATATATATATATATATATATATATATATATATATATATATATATATATATATATATATATATATTTTCCCCCTTCTTGAGCAGAGCTGTCTCTACTTCCTGGTGTGATGTCCTGAACTGCTTTTCTCCAGCAACTCTTCAGCCATTATGTTCTGCCTCACCTGGGCCCTGAGGAATAGAATCAGCCCTATATGGACAGAGACCTCTGAAACTGTAAGTCCCCAAATAAAGTTTTCCTCCACTAAAATAGTTTTGGTTACATCTTTTGGTCACAGTAATGAAAATCTGACTAAAACAGGTAAAGCAAAACAGAAGAAACCCCAGGAAACAATTATTATAAAATGAACATAGAAACATTCACTGAAGAGTCTTAGTTTTATCTGTTATCCACTCAACATTTTCCAAGAGCCTCTGAGGGACTCTGAGGCAAGCAAGGAAGGAGCACACATCTTCACTCTAGTGTGCCAGAGGCACATCACCACCCAAATCCAAGAAGCCATCTCTATGGGGAGAGTACTAGTTGGCTGTGATCAATGCCTCTTCGACTTCTTTTCTAATTCCTCTCTGCAACTCATTATGCTCAGATACCTGGATCCCCAGGGCCAGGGATTTAGAGTGTCCCTTCTCTCATTCAGAGGACAGAGTCTACAGCAGTGATCCCAGTTCAAATGAGGATAGACAATTTGACTCACTTAGCACTCATTGAGAAGATGGGTTTGAAAACCTGTTTTAACAACGACGTACCACTCATTTATTACTTCAATAGCTTCAAATAAATGCCTGCTAGGGAGAACTTATGGTAATTTTTAAAATGATATTAAAATTATAAAGAAAAATTCCCTGGGAATATGAAAATCTCTTGACTTCTAGACAGCTTCTAGACAATGAGAAGATGTTGAAGGATCACAAATAATAGAAGTTCACTGTGTCATTCTAATTCAGGAGTGTAATTATGAGAGATTTAATAATAAGGATTATGTATGTGCATAAATCATACCTACCATCTACAGTTGATCAGAAGTTTCGTTGTATCCACTGTTTTAATTTTAGTTGCTCACATGTTTGATCAGCGCTATGTGTCTTGATATTTTGCCACAAAAATAATAGAATTTTAGATTTGAAAGATTGCCAGCACATTTTTCTTCTTCCCCTGTTTGACCCCTTTGTTTAAACATCCTGAACTGTCCACTCTTCCTCCAGCGTCAACATTTTCTCAATGTTCACAGTGACCATCATTCTTTGGTACAGAAGTTACTTTTTGTCTGTTGTCCTTACAAAATGTTTCACTAGAATATAAAATTATATCAATAAATAGAAAAACAAGACCAAAAACTGAATATATTGTCAAAATAAGGGAGCCTGCCCATTTAAAATTTTCCATTTTAGTCACACCAGATTTAGGAATTCCAGGACAGGAGAGAGTTACATGCAGGATGACCATAAATTCTGTTTTTTTTCTTGGACAGGATTTAATCTTCTTGTACTGACATCATACCTTGCTAGAATCCTCTGCTTCTCTCAAAATTCTGAAACTTAGATGACACATAGTAAGGTTATGATAGTTACAAGCAAAGTAGCAGAGTGCATTGTAGAGTGTCATTTGTTAACTTATTTTCTTTGAGCCAGATCATCTCTATTGGTATCCATCAGTGTTCAAAATACATTTAACTTTCTTCTTTTACTTAATCTTCATCCTAACATTGAAAATCTTCAAAGGATGAGAGCTGGGGAGGGAAGAAAGGCTCTGTAACCCTTCCCTGTTTTACCATCCTCGAAACACCATGAAAAGAACTGAACCCCTCTGTTCTCTGGGGTGAATGGATTGTGGAACTTGAAGGGTAGAAGAGTACTCCTGACCTGGGAGCTCCTGAACTGTTCTATTTCTCCTCTGAGACAAGGAGAGAGTAATGGCTGAGTAACTTTGGCAGAGGTGGAAGTCAGTAGAGTGGGGAGGGAGAAGAACTTTATTTAAAATTTCAAGTATGTTATGTGTTACATGTGTCTTTGCTTTCCTGGGAGTATAAAGGTCCTCATTAAGCATTTGGTGAGTGAATGAATGACCTGGAAGGAATAATTCCCGTATACAGAGTCCGCGGGGACCAGGACACCTTCCAATTACAGAAACTACTATTAGGCAGCTGTGACCCCTGAGGGACTATCGCTTCAGCTGGAGCTCATAGAAATTCAGCATGTGAAACAATATCAGACTTTTGTTGTTGAATATTCAAAAGTATAGCAACTGGTTAGAAACTGCCTGAAATTTACTTGTGTTTATAAAAATGTTCTCAGCTTTAAAATGAGCTATTCCCCAAATTAATGGTGCCGTTAATGATGAAGTGATTTTTAGGCAGGTTTAGAGAGAGTTGGGCAAGACTGTGAAAAAGAAAAAAAGAAGTGCATAGATGGGAGGGTCACAGAGGTGACAAGGGGTCTCTATAAAGCATTCCACCCTAGCTTATGCCTGGTGTTCTGGGAGAGGTGGTTGAGGGATTAAAGTTTCATGAAGTCTGTGCATTGCTGTATGAATCCTGAGGGCACAAATGGGGCTGCTCTGATGGCCACATGACAATGTGTGGATCTGGATTGGAAGGGCAGCTGTCCCGGGTAGTTGCAAAGCACAACACTGTTTTGGTGACTAGTTGCAAAGAAGCCTCTCAGGGACTGAGATCCTTGTGGTCATCTGTCTGAGCTGTACCAACCAGAGTGTGGTGGGCAGGAGAGGGCACAAGCCAAGGAGGGATGTTCTTCATCAAGCTGGAAGTTTAGAAGGCATAGAAACAGGATGATCATTCTTAATGTAATTCCATTTGTACCTTCTACTGTCTGACGAGATCAAATAGTCTTTATAGCCAGCTCACTTGCATTTATTTCCTAAAAGATTCTCAGTCACTATCTTGAAAGAGTGAATTTCATGACTTGTGCCCAGTAAAGCTTCACTGTTGGCATTTCCCTTCCTTAGGGTGACCAGAGCATCAAATAAAATCTGAGAACATCCATGCAAATTAGAATTTTGGATGAAGAACAAATGATCTTTTTAGTTTAAGAATATATCAAATATTTCCTGGATTGTATTTATGCTCCCCCACACAAATATTGTTTAAAATTCAAATATTGCTGTGTGTTCTGTCTTGTATCTGGTTACCAACCCTAGGCCTGTTGCATCAAAAGCTTCCGGACGGGGCCATCTCTTCCTTTTTGCTTTTACAGAGATAGAGGTGTTTTGTGAACTTTCATTGTATAGAACTGTACTTGACTCCACATAGCATTCACTTTTCTCAGGTCCTCCAGGGTGTCCTTGCCTCCGAATGATGCTTCTCATGTTTGGCGCCTTCCTCATGACTTGTACAGTCAGAACTTTAGCATCCATGTACCACTGGTCTTTGGTGATCCTTCCTCTCCAATCTAGAGGAACATACCTTTTACCTGTTTACCTCTTTCAGCAGGGAGGAACTTGAAAACACAGGCCTGATTCCATTTCTCTCTTTACAAATTCTCCTTTTCAAGTGCTGAGGTGTGAGTGGTAGTGTGATAGCTTTGTGATACGTCTGTGCACAATTAATGAACACTAGACTCCTTGATCTCTTAAGAATTTCCTCCCTGTCTCCTAGGTTACCTATTTTGCAGATTCTGTCCTTTGCAGCAATTTTTGTATAAAGGAACCAATTGCTCTTTCTGAAAACATACATTCCCATGAGTTGTTTCCAATCTCAGGTTCTTCAGTTATTTGTGCACATGACTGGAATTCTATTTTGAATTGAATCAAGTGCTCCTCCTTTGACATTTCTGACATTGTAAATAATACATTGAGACATTTTTTAATGTATTCCTGGCCAAAAAACCAAGCAAGCTCCCCCCTCCGCCACCTCCACCACCACAACCACCACTACCAATTTTGTTTGCTTTTGAATTTTTTCATGCTGTTTTATTTATTTATTTATTTATTTATTTATTTATTTATTTATTCTTTCCTTTTGCCTTGCTGGATCTGGTTAGCATAGGCAAATGAACTAGGGCTTTTTTCAACTATCGTCTTTAATGGCCTTTTGAGAGTCAGCCTAACCCAGACAAGACATTACATTTTATGCACAATACTTTTGCAATACTTTCCATCTAAAATAGATTTTAAATTTGCATCATATTGTTTAGTCTTTTCAGAATAAATGTACACAATGTAACTTTAAGTGATTTTTTTAAAAAGATGAGTAAAAGTCAGAGATAGCTAAACTAAAAACTAAATTTTCTCTCATACCTACTGTCTAACAACTGTGCTACTGATATCTGAGTGTAAGTCTCTGATTCTTTAAATAAGCATGATAAAAATCTGCTGCTGTAAGAACAATGCTTTTGTTTGTTTATCTGCTTTATGCTAGGGTGCTATTACATTTTGGAATTAATAAAATATATCCCAGTTTATTATAAGTACTTTTAGCTTTCAACAGTGAGCTCTTTAGTTGACACTATCAGATCTGGACCTCATGCTGTGGCAAAAATATGTTTTCCTTTTCTTTCACATAAAGTTCTTGAAAAAAGTTCATATTCATCTCACCCTTAAATAAGTGTCTTTGAAGCTTGATTTCCAAAGATCTTTGAATTTTTCTGTTTTCAAAAATATTGCTTCCAGGGGGTAGATTGCCATGGTTTTCTCAAGTTAAGTCCCAAGCATGCTTATGTAAAAGGAAACTTTGATAATAAAATGGACAAGGTTTGTCAGAGGAAATAATCACTGCAGAAACGTAGACACAAATATGCCACTGCATCTGTGTATCAGAGAACATTGGACCTTTGTGGGGTTTTTGAGGGGAGAATAGGGGTATGGCTTATTTCTCTTAGAAACTGTAATGAAAAAGAACAAATACAATAAAATATTGTAACTGCACTGAAACTGGAGATCTGAGCTCTCATTCTTTGCAACCTCTCTGAACTCTCTGAAGCCTTGATGTCTTTCATTATGGAAATATGACAATAGAATAGACTTGTAATTCCCCAAAGCAGTTCATGAACACAATTATCATGAAATTATTATATTTTTTGCTTTCAATCTAAAGTTACTGGGTTCTTACCCATACCTAACAAATCTGGCAACCCTTTCTCATGAATTCCCCTTGGCCAATGATTGTCTTACCAAACAGAAACAGTCAATTTTCAAACAGTCAACAGGTACAATTGATTTAAGGTTACAGAAAAACATGAATTCACAACTTTTATCAAATATCAGAATATAGAGTATGTTTAAGTACAAAAATGGACACAAATAGAACTGCATATGTAGAGAAAAGTGAGATTAGAGAAGTTGCACCAGTAATCTAGGTAGGAAAAATGGGATTTGAAAAGCCACATTATTGCTAGCAGATTCTGCAAATCTCTACATCTTATCTGTTTGCCTGAGATGATAAAGATTGGTGATGTGAAGGATGGACTGGGCTCTCCAGCTCAGACACCTTTCATCCTGTAAAGCTGACTGTCTGTATCAATCTAGTGTTTCCTTCTACAAGAAATGAATATTAAATAATTGAATGTGATCAATTGGAACACCCTTCATTGGAAAGTTGAACACATTAGTCATCCTGGATTTAAACAGGACTCTGATGGACATGGAGGAGTCATATCTCAGGCTCTTGATTACCCATCGCTCTTCACTAGGTGGATACTGCTCCAGAACTCGCACTTCTCTGTACACACAGTAGGTTGTCCAACCAGGCCTCCTGCTCTCAAGACAGCAGACAGATGAGCTTTGTATTTAGTCTTCAGTGAAAACACGCTTCCATTCCAAGTTTTGTTTTTACCTCTTTTAGTTGAATTTAGTGAACCTTTCTTGAACAGGTCTGGGGTGTTTAGAAATCCATAGACAAAACAAAGCCACAGTCCCTGAGCTTATGAAACTGAAAGAAGAGACAGAACAAAGGAAGCACATATGGATGTCCACATTTCTCACTGTCCACAGTGAAGCACATTTCTCACTGTCCTCAGTGAGAAAAGAGTGAATAAATTAGGCTGTACAGGTTTATGAAGAGCACAGGAATTAATAGTGTTTAGAACAATCTAGAAAGTCTGTATGAAGAGGGCCAGGGATGTAGCTCAGTTGGTAGAGTGTCTGCCTCTCAGACAAAAAGCCTGGGTTCAATCCCCAATACCACAAAAAAAGAAAAGAAAAGAAAGTGTGTCAACCTCTCACAAGCAGGAGCTGAGCTTTTGACATAGGCTTGCCAACCTTTAGCAAGGCCGCCTCACCAGGTTCTTATCACTCTTACCCACCCCTGCCATAATGCATCGCCCAGCTGGAGTGTGCTGTTCCTTTTCCTCTGACCTTCAATTTTCTATAAGTTATAAAGAATCTATGTGATCTTTTGTATTTATATTTAAGCCATTTTTTCTTTCTACATAGTTCTTTAATCAAACATTGTTCAGGGATTAGTTTGCTTTCAAGACCTCTTTCTAACATTGGATAGGTTCTCAAGTTTTAGATGATTTATCATAACCTTGATTTCTAATAGACTTTCATACTTATTTCTCCAACCAATAAGTACATTTAATCATTATAACTTTAAAAACACAAAACGGAACCAAAAACAAGAAAAGTGGATACCTGAGCATTTTCATGTCCCTCCTCTGCCAGGCCTGAAGTCTAGTCATGTTGACCTCACTATGGCAGAGTAATCAACTCACGCACACAGGTCCTTCTATTCTTCATCCTCATTTCAAACTGGTCCAATATTTTATTGTACTTTTGAAACTACAAGTTCCAGGCCATTGCTCTTTTTCTCATGAAACAGATGCTGATCTAAAGGATGTTTGTGATCCTATTATTCCTATCCAGATTCATGTTGTAGCTTTCTTAATTGCAGTTGGGTCTCAAGGTGTAGTATTTATTATTTGTTTATGTTATTTTTTAGTTTAACATCTTCTAGGCCTTTTTGCATTAGATAACTGCCTGGATTCGTATTTTTCAATAACACCAAGCCAGTTGTTCTTTGAGTGACTCTTGCTGGATCCTCATATGGAGACAGAGCATCTCTCATGTGTCTCCTCTTACAAGAAAACTAGTGCCATTCATGATGGCTTTACTCCCATGACCTAATTACCTGTGAAAAGCCCAACTCCAAGAGCTGTCACTTGGGAATTATGGATTTGACAAATGAATTCTCTGGGGACATAAATATTTAGTCCACAGCAGCAGGCATTTAGTAAACCAATTCTGAATTGGATGGAAGACAATAATAACCTCTTGATATAAATTGCACCAATTTCCACTGAGAAGGAAACAATTAAAATAATTTGGGAGGATATAGACACAACCCTATTTCTGCTTTGAAGTGTGTGTGTGTGTGTGTGTGTGCTAGAAAAAGGTTGAATTTGGCAAAATCAAAGGGCAGTTTTAAAATAAAATCAAACCATCACACTTTCCTCAGGCAGCACAGAGCAAACAAGACAAGGACCTCTGAAACTCTGAAAACCAGTATTCTTGTTGAGTTCCCTGAAGAAGCTGGAAGTCCAACAGTGCAGCCTCCTTGTTCTGATTGCTCCTTTTTGCAGCTCCAGCTGACCCTCCACCTCAAGTTCAGATTCCTGGAACCACTGGAAGGAACCATTGCATTATATTCAAGATCTCATCAGTGGAAGTCAAAGTTCAAGGTACTTTATTGAAGCCATGGCATTAAGAAAGTAAGCGTTGTGATAGTTATTCTGGACTTGGAATGAAGATAAATAATAAGACATAGACCCTTTGCTCCACTGATGGGGGCCCAGATATGGCCTGGTATTTTTGCTAGTGCTATATCTCCAGAGTTCATATAAATCAATTTGCAGAGGCATTATTTATTTCTCTTTCCAAGACAATTTGCCAGAATGAGGTCAGAAAGAAAGATTAATATGACAGCTAATACTGCAGCAAGAAGAAAACTGTTTTACAATTAGGGTCAGATCTTAAAGAGGCAGGTATTTTTGCTTTGCCAGAAAATATTAACTTCACATTTCCCACTGGCAGATTCTAAGTGTATCCAGTGTCAGTGCAGAAAAATGTCTCATGTGGAGGCCTTGGGTTCAAAATCTTAGAATAATTCCCTTACAGTTTCTGATCCTGAGTCAAATATCTTCTGAAAACAGCAAAACATCATGGGGTTGTGTGAGAATTAAAATAAAGAATGGGTGGATAAAGAAATTTAAAATGAAATACAATTCAATCACAAGCAAACATGAAATGTCATCATTTGTGACCACCTGGATGGACCTGGAGGACTGTAGGTTTCAGGAAACAAGCCAGGTCCAGAAAGGCAACTGTCACATGATCACATTCACATGTGAAATCTAGAAGTCTCATAGAAGTTGTGAGTCGGATAGCGATTACCAGAGTCTGGGCAGAATGCGGGGGAGAGGAGTGTGAGGACACTGGACAGAGGTACAATGTTATGCTTAGCAGGAATAAGTTCTGGTATCATGGATACACAGGGTGACAACAGTTAAGAAGGATGAGAGGGATTTCAGTGTACTCACCATCAAGATACGATAAAAATTTCAGGTGATGGATATGCTAATTACCATAAGTTGATCATTACCCAATACATCCATGAATTAAAACATCACATTTACCTCGTAAATGTGTTTCAATATTACATCAATCAAAATTAATTCATACAAAATGAAAGTAGGTGGGTGGTGGAGTCCCTCTAAGAGTAGCTCTTTAACAAAGAGCAGGTGTTTGATAAATAGCTTCTATGATAAAGGAAGGACTCCACTCCTTATAAGCTTTCTTGCCTAAGGAATCAAACACAGGTCTAAGTGGAAACTTGTACTTTTATATTTTAAAGCTTATGAACTTTTGTCTCATATTATTAAAAAAAAGACTCCACAGATAAACAGAGTATGTATTATTTTCTTCTTATACTTCAGAGAAATAAACTGAGTCACAGAATTGTGTGATACACTGGAAAGATTATAAAACTTAAAGTGAGGAAGTTTAATGAAATTCCTAGTGGAACCACTAACTGTGGTATGGCCCCCAGCATTTTAGCCCTCCTGTGTGAAAGGTAAAAATGCTGACCTAGATGTTCACCATGGTCTGAAATATCCTGTCTGTGATAGGGCTCAGGCAGAGAAAAAAATTATAAACCGAATTTGGGATTATGTAGTTATTAAATAGTATGGTTGTCCTCACTTGATCATATTGCTCTTTTTGCAGTTATTTGCAGCATCGATCCCCTGTTTTATATGATGAAATTCAGATTCACTTGCCCTTTAAAATCCAACTGCTAAATGTACGTGTCTTACAGTAAATGTTGCTCAACTGCCAATGATTTGTTGTAACTGCATGGGGGACACACATAAATCAAAAACACATTTAGAGCTCTGTCCAAATTATAAATTCAATAACTCGGGTGCAAATTATAAATCAAATGACTACTGTGCGACTGTCAATCAATTGAAATAGATTAATAACCGCGACTGAAGTGATTTGATGAACTACAGAAGTTATGGGAACTGCAAGATTTCAGCTCTAATTTGAGAATTTTTCTAGGGCTGGCAAAATACGTCTGTACACTAGGTAATAAGAACAGGAAAATTTACAGGACACACACCTTGAGCTCGGATAGGGTTTCATTTTGTTTTCACAACTGCCCTCTCCAGTAGATACTCTTGTCATTATTATCATTTTATAGATGAGAGACTGACTATCAGAGAGGTGAAACAGTTTTCCTCATGTGACATACTGATGAACTTTAGAGAGGATTCAAACCACATGGGGAGTCTTCTCTGATGTAGATCTCTTAACCACTGCACTAAACAAATCCAGGTATGATGGATTTGTTTTAATTATGAACAGTTTAATTTTCTTGCTCAAATGAATTCTTTCTTATTAGGATTCTTCAGTCCATCTGTGTAGTTTTCATGACTTAACAGAATCACAAGTTCATGAAAATTAAAAGTAGATGCTCTGCATTTTCTTTAAAAAAATGATTTCTTGAGTTACTTATCCACTACCTACACTTTCCTCTTCTGGAGATTCAGGAGACCTGCAGCCAAGTCATGGGATTTGCTGAGTGTTAAAAGGAAAAATGATACTATGCCAATAGCTCAATGTTTAGTTTCCCTTAGATCATTTATTAGATTGCAAACGCAATTTTAAAAACTCAAGTGAGTTGAGTACCTCCTGCAAGATAGGCTCTGTTCTAGCTCTCCAGATATGCACTATCTTTCTCATTAGCATTGAGACTTTAGTAGTTAGGAGTTCTATGGAGTTGTGTAGGTTGAACACACATGGCCTGTCTTACAGAAATGTAAGTGATTTTACTGACCTCATATTCCAGCTTGTGAGAGAAAAAAATGCAATACCTCAAACTCTTGACTTCCCAAAGAAAGTACGCTTCACAAAGACCTACAACCTCTCACCACGCTGCAGGAACTTGCGACATTCTGCCTAACCCATTGGCCAGTCAGTCCTTTTGCAGTCCTAACCTGCCCAAGACCATTGTCTGTGGATACAGGGGAGGAGAAGCAGAGATCTGGCCTCACACAGCACCTCCCACAGTACAATCAGCATTAGTGGTTTGATCCTTGTGTAGCAGCAGCAGAAACAGCAGCAGCAGCAGCCATGCTTGGGATATTTATCTGCAGCCAGTAAATCTTGGAACACCTCCAGGTAGCCTATTGCCTGACCTCAGAATCCTGTGGAGACCTCACAAACCACAAGCACTAAAATCACATGGCGGCCACTTAAAAAGTAGCAGGGTGTATCCTAGTTACCTTAGGAGACTTTGGAACATGGTAAAGGTGAAGAGAAAACGCTAGTTGTCACAAAGAACGCTGAATGCTACGAAACAAATTCATCCAAGAGAATAAAGGGAAAGGAACACAAGCCATACAGAAAGCTATCCCCCACACTTCCTACACACCAAGGTAACCTTCCTGCCACTCCTGTGTGATTCTTAGGAAATGAGCCTAATGGTGGAGATTGTTTCTCTCATTGCAACTGCACAAATATGAGGTACAGAGGCTAAGCAACCTTATAAGACAGCATAACCTGAGATGATTAAACTGATCCAGGCAGATCCAACTTCAGAGTTCCTTTCAGCAAGGTGCACGTTTATAACATAACAGTCTTGAGATCCCAGAAAAGCAGTCAGAAGTCACCTAGGGCAAATGAAAGGAAGTAGGCTTTCTCATTACTGACGTCTAGCTCCAATCCTTGTAAAAATATCTTATATAATATAATATAATGATCTATTTGTACAACTAAAAGAATAATTATTTTCATGGTTGGTTAGGAAATAGAAAATCACCCTGACCTCTTGAGGTAACTACTACCGTGAATTTAATGCTAATAATTTCCTAAAACTTTTTTTAAAAATTTTTAATCAGGGAAAATTACACAGAATTAAATTTGCTGCCTTAACAAGTTTAAATATATGATTCAGGAGTATTGAGCATATTTACATTGCTATGAAATTCATCTAAAAGAACTCCCAGTCAAAAGTCAAACTCTATACCCATTCGACACAACTCCCCAGCGCTCCTCCATCTGGGGTCACCACAATCTGCATTCAGTTTCTATGAAATTTGACTGTTCTAAGTTCCTCATGTAAGAAATAATGGAATCAGTGTACTTTTTTCTTTCTGTGACTGGTTCATGTCACTTAGTGAGTGTCTCCAAGGTTTATCTATTCTGCACCCTATTCAGAGTTTCTTTTTATAAAGTGGTTTTAGCAGCATTAGTGGTTTGATCCTTGTGTAGCAGCAGCAGAAACAGCAGCAGCAGCCATACCTGGGATATTTATCTGCAGTCAGTAAATCTTGGAAATTAGTTTTTTTTTTTTTTAAACTGCTATCACCAAAAGATATAACAAGAATGATTAAAAGAAGAAAAGTTTATTTGGGGGCTCATGGTTTCAGAGGCCTCAATCCATAGGTGACCAATTCCATTACTCAGGGCCGAAGGTGTGGCAGAAGGGTGTGGTGGAGGAAAGCAGCTCAGAACACCAAACTAGGAAGCAGAGAGCAGCACCACCACTCTCCAAGAATAAAATATGTAATCTGAAGGCATGCCCCCAATGACCTTCCAATGACCCCCAATGATCCTCCTCCAGCCACATCCTACCTGCCAGTTAACAACTCAGTTAGTCCTTGCCAAGGGCCTAATGAGCTGATTAGATTAAGACTCTTATAGCCCAATCATTTCACTCTGAATTTTCTTAATTTCTCTCATACATGAGTTTTGAGGGACACCCAATATCTAAACCATAAATAAACCATTCACTTTACTGTGAATGAAAATATTTCTAAATAATATATTATTTATTTATGCATCTTTTGCTAATTATAGTTTGAGTTGCATCTGTGCTTGGTGATAGAGCTGATTTTTACTGTTAGCTTGAATTCCACAGTATAATACTAACTATTCATGGAGGACATTGACTTCTTTCAACTTCTTACTAATATGGACATGCTAATTTTAACATGTTTTTCATACCTGTCCTGACATATTGTCAAGAGGTGAGATAAAATGTTGATTTAAAATAATTTTATCTGTTTCTTTTTATTTTTATAATATTATTAATTTGCATTAATCACAAATTGCACAGGTTCAATTTTGGTTCCTTTTAATGACCACTTGACTTTGAGGAACATATACAACTTTTCTCAGTTGGAAGTTGCTCTTCTATGAAATAATACTCTGGTAATTCTGATGATCAAGAGAGTTAATATACCTATTGTTACATAATAGTGTTTTATATTTGTCTCTCATATTTTATTAATTTATTCGTATTTAGGATCTAACCCAGGACACTTTACCACTCAGCCACATCACCAGAAATTTTTAACTATTTTTTTTTTTAATTTGAGACAGGATCTTGCTAAGTTGCTTAGTGTCTCACTAAATATCCAAGGCTATCCTTGAATTTTCAATCCTCCTGCTTCCGCCTTCAGAGTCACCAGGATTACAAGTGTGTACCATTTTAACTTCTTTATTCTTGGTGGTGTTAAATGAGTTAGTATACTTGTTTGTCACGTGATAGAATTTTATATTTGCATTTTATATTTTATTCTTAAAGTGAGTGATTCAAATTTTGCTTTTATATATGTATAAGATTATATATATAATTATATATGTATATATAATATATACTTTATATGTATAATATATACATATATGTAAAGTATATAATTATATATATATATGTATATATATATATATATGTAAAATATAGATATTGACCTAAAATTATTTATTGAAAAGCTGTTATTTTCTCATGGATGAGACATGCCATCCAGTTCTATCACAAATTATTCCTGGACTTTTATTATGTGATGTGTTTCCCTACTTGCTAATCTGTATCAAATGTCTATTTATCTTTCTCCTCAATTATATCACATCATCTCTGTTATGAGTATCTCTTAAAAGTTTTGGAATCTAATAAAAATCCACTAGATAATGCTTATTCTGTAAGCATGTCTTGGGTACCTGACCCTTGGCTACATACATCTGAGCAGCTATCCATTTCCAGTCCTCCCCCCATGTTCCCTCAGAAACAGAAACAAAAATGATGGTACATTAAATAAAATCTGTATATATCTGCAGAAGAGTTTGGGGAGAATTACTCTCCTTATGATAGAGGCTATTCTAATTCTTGATGTTCCATGTTTCTTAATTTGTTAAGGTCTTTTAAGTGTCATAGCATAGAATTTAATATTCCCCACTAGGGAATCAAAATCTATTACTATATTTTTGATGGTTTACTTTAGTAGATGTTGTGAAAAATTGTTTTAAAAGAAATCGCATTAATTTACACTCTTCCTGCAACATATAAGTTCTAGTTGCTCTACATCGTTACCAATACTTGGTATTTCGGGTTATTTTAGTTGGGTTATTTCTGTTGCTAAGCTCTATTTATAACTCTTTTTTTAAAGCATTTTTTTTTACTGTAGCCAATCAACAGGTAGAAGATAGAAATTGGATCCTCAATTATTAATTACATTTCAGTAGGTACAATAACGTAGGCCATCAAGGGGGAATAAAAAATATTCAAGGTACTGTTTTGACACTCTCTCTCTCTCCCTCTCTCTCTCTCCCTCTCCCCATCACCTCTCTCTCACACATCCCCCCACACATACATATCTATATATTCCCACTTGAAAATGGGATGAATTATATAACTACTTGTTAATTGCTGCAATTTGCATACCAAATGAAACCCAGCTGCAACATAGACTAAATGCCAGAGATACCAATTTCAATTAATATGTGATTTCCAACTATGAGCAGGAGACTACCGAGAACTATAGGGTATAGAAGTAATGTTTGAGGATTGTACAGCCTCTCTTCTAGGACTAAGGCTGCAAGTTAGGGAACTAGAAATAAATACATTTTTACTCTGACAAATACCAAAGGAAACAAGAATTACAAAAAAGTTGTAAAAATGAAAACTGCAATTGTATGAGCTCAACTGAAGGATAAAAAAAAAAGTTAAGTTTTGCTCTTAGGAATCCTATAAGAATAAATAAAAATATGGTATTTTAGTTGATTTCTTCAAGGAAGATAATTTCAATGAGTAGAAATAAGTGTTATGGGTTTTTTATGTTGAAAAAAAAAACATCAGAAAAGTGTTCCATTGTCTTATAAAAGTCAATGCATTAATTGAGTGATTGATTTTGGAAAATAATTTCATTTGGTTGAAATGAAGTTTTGCAAGAAAAGGTCAGTCCCTGGCACACAGTTGGAATCTTCACTGAATAAATACAAGAATAAATGAATAGAAAGATGAAAAAATGAATTATTCTGTCAATGAGTGAAGAATAAATAAGTGCATAGTAGAAGGATGCAGGGTCACAGTTCTGCAGGGGTCCAATGCACTGTAAGTCAACTACTAATTACCCTCTTTTCCCGGAACGGCTTCTCAAAAAAAAATTTATCATGAACTGTCTCATTCTTATAGAGATCTTTTGGAAACAAAATTGAATTTTCCTTACTCTCCAACAATATAAAGATAATGTGTCCTTCTGGGCAAAATGACAGCTTTGTGTACAGACATTCATAAGAGATTTGAGCTCCTTTAACTCAGGGGTCTTCATCTGTGGGGCACACCCTCTGTGAGTGTTATAATCCTGGAACCTACACATTGGATTTGCAAATGCAAACATTACGCTCATGCTGCTCACCCTGCTGTGGGCAAGAACTTTTTCTTACCCACATGTCTGTGTCTTCCACCCCCATCCCTGTAACTTTGGAAGATGAGCATGTAAGCTTACATACAGCATAAAATTTGACTTTTTTTGACATAGGTAAAAATGAAAAAACTATATCAGGAGTTTTTGGTGATCTTTGAGACATTGTGCTGAAATTAGCATTTAAATTAATTTTAATGGAAAATAATTGCTTTGACAAAAGTGGGTTTTGTAGTGTTTTGTGGTTTGAAATATCATGTATCATTTTGTCAGTATGAACATAAAACACCAAGAGACTATATTCTTGGAAATGAGGAAATTTGTATTCTGAACCATAAGTCTATCCTTTTAATTTTACCTCCCTGAGCTTCAGTACCATCACCTCTAAAATGGGTCAATAGATGGTTTCTAAGCTATTATTTAGAAATAAACTTCGTCTTTTCTTGTGCACTACTGCAATATTCAGACATCTCCTGTGTTATGCTAAAGTCAACTATTGGTATTGCTAATGTAGGCACTAATACAAACAACACATAAGAAACTGTTCAATAAGACACTAGACACTTTCACCAGTAAAAAAAAAAAAAAAAAAAAAAAAAAAAAAACAAAAACCTCTCATTTTAATTTATGCTCATCTAGAATGTTGTTCATTTCATTACAGAAATGGATTAAAAAATCCTTACCAAATACATTACCTTCTTCTTTCTCTACTAAGAATATATAGCTAATTAGATATAACTCTATATTTACCATCCTCTTAATTTGTAAATATCTATAAAATGATCTTTTACCAGACATCTACTCAATCAATAAGACTTTGGCTACAAGAAATGTATAAATTAAGGAATAACTGTTGAATTGTCTAAAGTTTCTTTTTTTAAAGATTTCCTGTATATAATATTACCCAGAAGTAGACATAAGATAAACGATTACAAATCTCTCTCATTTCTCTCTACTTCTCTCTCTCTCTCCTTCTAAAATTTTTGAGAGAATAAAATAGAAGTCAGAAAATGTATTTACAATATTTCCTGAGAAAAGAAATGTAAATCATTTACACAAATTTATCCCCTGAAAATACAGCCTGCTGTTGCCCTTTTGGGACAAAGTCTACTTTAGTTATTTATTAGTATTTATTAGTATTCTTCAACATTTCCCTTCTGGGCATTTTATTCGAAAAGATACAAATGCTAAATATACAAATCGAACACTGCACAGAGAACACTTTATGCTCCATCTAGATATATTTGTCACTTTGTACAGAAGCTGTAATCTCAGAAAAAGGACACAGCAAGGTTCCACAAATGTTAGTCCTTCATAGATGATTGCTCATAAATGAAGGCTATTTTAAAATGCTTTGTGCATGAGCGTAACTTCAGACCACTTGACTTCTCTCACAGGAAAAAAAAAACAAATGGTGGCAGAGACAAAGTAAGGAAGTAGTGTGTCCATAGCATGGACAAAACTGGGGAATGAAAGTGTTTAGTCGCATTGATTTAACATTCCACATTGCATACATGTATTATGAGTTATCATAATGTTGCTCATAACTGTGCACTAACATTATGTCTCAAAAATAACTAAAAAATGTGATGGTTCAATTATAATTCAGGTAATTATGGATTTGCCATTATTTCAGCAAATTTTATAAACATTCATTATCCATTTTTTAAAAGTGTATTTCACTTCTGTCCTTTTTTACTTCAACTTCTGCCAGAATAAATTCCTGGATACCATAATACCATCAGGATTACATGTGTATAAGTGTTTGTACATGTATGAGCAAAAGAGAGAGAGAGAGAGTATATAAAATTTAAGCCTGGAGATTCCATGCTGGATAGAATGTTATTGATAAATTTTATAAAACATGCATTATACCATCCTGCCTCCGATAAATCCACAGTGTATGGGAAAATCAGAAACAAATGACAGTACAGTGGCATAAAAGTAGATTCCTAAAAATAACGCTCTTAGGTCCATAGTAACATGATCACAACTGTGCACGCAGCAGGATTTCAAGCAAGAATAGGACTGCTTGCTTCTGAGTGTCCAGTGGACCCTAATGGAAAGGCTGACACCCAGCTGATGTTGAAGGATTTAAATAATCAAAAAGAATTTAGCACTTATGTGATCAATACATATTTTCTGAGTAAATTCATATAGTGAAGAAGAGAATGATTGAAAGACAACACAAAAAGAAATAATAAATGGCATATGTGATATATTTTTTCCCTTTCCCTTGTTTGATTTCATTGAATCCTTTTCTAAATACATCGCATTGGTTTCTATATAACATATTGATAATGCATTGTATGAGAGTTTTCAGGACCATAAGTCTCCAATTTACAGGTGATATGAACAACAGGAAAACATCTTAGTACATTTCTCATATGAATATTTTTGGCAAAAATACAAATTATATTTCAAAAGTAACTGCAAAACAAGAATCTGATTATTTCAAAGACAAAGGTAATTCATTATACCTACTTTTCCTTCTGACCTCTAGGTACTATTTGGGCTTATTTGAAGAGGCGTGGTGTGGGTTATTTGTTGCTCGTGATACACAGGGTAGACATTATGGACAGAAAATAAAGCATCTCTTCCATGCCTTATAAGTACAGCTAAGGAAACCAGGAGGAATCACTTAAGCTCAGAAAGAGGACATATTCTTCTGGGATGGACAATTGATTAACCAAGGTCCCTGAGTACCTTGTGGTGTCTTGCTGGAAGGATTTTTTTTATCAGCTCCTTTGATTTGAACACTATTGCTATTCTATTTACCAAAGAAGGAAAGATGATTCCAAAGAAGAGGGAAAGTGTCAACCATTGAAGGAATCTGAGCAGTGTGACCAGAATAGAGAAACCTAGAGACATAGAAGGATGAAAATCTAATCACTAAACTATCTGCCATGAACCCGCTGGAGGTCATTGCTGATTAGATAATTTGATATGAAATATGCTTGAATGAAAATGGTGAAAGAATAAATTAATTCCTACTCTCACAACTCTAGATGTCAGATGCATTGTAATGGAATAAAAAAAAAAATCTATCAGGTAAGTCAGTATGTGATCCTCCCTTCTCCCTAGAATGAGTAGTTATTCTACAAGGAAAAAAAAAAATCACATTCTTGGTTTTCGTAAGGCTGTAATGATAAGAGAATATATCTGCAAATGTTAAAGAAGATAGAAGGAATAAACATTCCATACCACTTCACCAATAGGTTAGAAGCAGGAATTGAGTAATAGTTTAATTAAATCAATAACAAACAACATCAGGCTTTTACTAGCTTACAGTTTTTATGATTCAATTGAGAACTAGAAACTGAATTTATAGATAACCAAGGCAGGTTTGCAATTAGGATTAGTGTAGCCCATCAAGTAGAGTTAAATATTTTAAAATATGTAGTGAGAATACTGCCAAATGCAATAACACCAATAATGGAGATGTAGTTGAATTTTAGAATCACAATCAAATGGCATTTTGGAAAAGTGAATCTAAATGCGTTTAGAATTGATTTGGTTTACCTCAACTTGATTGTGAATTGGTTCTCTAATTTATTCTATGTTTTTTGCAAATAATTAAACCTGTTTCTAAATTCTTCCAACCTAAAACATTTACTAAATTTTGAAGTCTAGAGGGGAAATTGCAAAAGGATGAGGTAAACATCGTTTTTAAATCTGAGTTCAGTTGAATGTCTCATTTAGAGATGGAATATAAAAAATCATAAAGCCATCTGTCTCAATTAGCACTACTTCAGCAAGTAAATAAAATAAAAATAACCAAAAAAGTAAACTTTACATGAGGGAAAATATATACTCAATTGGATTCTATGGATCAACAACAATGATTTATGGTCTATTAAGGTACTTGGGGTACTGTAGGAATGAAGGATCCTACAATTTTGAAATGAGGTTTTAAAGCAGGAAATCTTTAGGTTTATATCAGTGCTTATTTGAAACCAAATAGGATAACATTAACTATATGATAATTAGGCAGTTGTTGATTTGAAATAATTAGTAGAGTGCTCAAAATCCCTCTTCTTTTAAATATTGCGGCCATTTACTAATGCTAAAGTAATTTCTTCTTATCCACAGTTTTTTGTTCTTTGGTTTCAGTTACCCAGTGTCAGATGCGGCCTAAAAATATTAAACAGAAAATTCCATAAAGAATCATGTTTTAAATTGTTCATCATTCTGAGAAGCAAGATGGAATCTCACACTGTCCTCTCCATTCCACTGGAGTGTGAATCATCCTTTTATGCAGGGTACTCACACTGTAATTCTACCTTCATATTAGTCACTTAGTAGCTGTCTAGGTTATCAGATCATCTTTCAAGGTATTACACCACTTGTGCTCAAGTAACAGTTATTTTGTATGATTATGCCTCCAAACTACAAGAGTAGTGATGCTGGCAATTTGGATATGCAAAGCAGAAGCTATAAATTGCTTTACAGTTTTCCTTTAACTGAACAGATGATTTTTTTTAACTTAATGAAAAAAGAAGTAAATCATTTGATCTACGGTTAAAATAAATCTTCCACTGATGACAGTGGAAAAATAAATCTTTGCTAGTTTTTCTGACCTACCTCAAAGTACAAAAGTTAAGGCCACCATTTGTGATAGTTCTTTGTTAAGATAGAAAATGCATTGGATTTCTCTATGCATGCATGTTTAAGAAAATATAGTGGATGTAGGGTTTGGTACTAACTGTTTTCAGGCATCCACCCACCAGGGGTCTTGTAATGTGCAATAGCATATTGATCCAGAATATTATACATAGGTTATTTCAAATCCAAGTATGGGTGAACACGATGACTTACACTTAAAGTTGTTTTAATTTTGGAAGTCATCAAATAAGCAAGATGAAGTCATAAACCAAATAATGCCAGTGAGTGAATGTTTCCGCACTGCCTGCACTGTACCTCACAGAAGTGCACCTGGATTTTGTGATCTTGTCAGATCAGAGTTAGGTGTCTGTGCAGGTGGATGCTCACAGAACTATGGGCTCTCTGCTGCTCCCTTCAGCAGCACACCAGCTACAGAAGCAACTCAGCCATTACAATAGCAATTCTACATAGAGTTGTGTTGCCATAACAGAGATTCCCTCTGCAAGATAATCAGATCAGCTTAAAACACATTGGGCTCACAGGAATGATAGCTAACTCAATGAAAAAAATTTCCTGTGTGAAGTTGAAGAAGTTCTAAGAGTTCTTAAATCTCAAATTCTTCATCCGCACAACAAGGAACTTTAATCATAAAGTTGCTGCTGAATTAAACGAGTTGATATTTGGAAAACAAATGAAGAAGAGCTGGGCTCAGGCAGGCTTCCTCTGACCATGCATGCACAAGTGGCTGTGACAAGGATCACAGTGATGGTGGTGAAGATTTCTCCTTATAGGGTGGAAAAAGTACATTTGTCTGCATTTCTATCCCTGAAAAGCAAATAAGAATCTCTGATATTCTAGGAATACTATCTTCAGAGACTATGTTTGAGGTCACCCAAATCTCAGGTTTGGGTAATGACTTATGAAGCCCATCATTGACAGAGATACAGTTCTGTCAGTTACTGACATTGGAGTTTTATGTACCAATAACCAGTGTCAACCATTACTACAAAAGTCAAGTCTCCTGTAAAATGTCTTATGCTTCCCTAATGCCATGTTTCTCTTTTGTGACTTTCTTTTTCCTTCAAGCCAATTTCAAATATGCATTTAACTTCATTTCACTTTTATGAAAATATATGATCGAGAGAGTAGAATATGCCATGATATGCCCAAGGCTTAAACTCCCTTAAGAAATTTTCAGGTCATATTCTATAATCTCTCCTCTTCCACTCCCTGCATTGGATTTGAAAAGGCAGCAGCTGAAGAAAAACTTTGCATATTTCAAATTTTGGCTGGGAGCCAGCCCTCTCTGCTACTTAGAGGATGCCGTGAAGCTGGCAATTTATTTATTCCAGCCTAGACACAAGTGTGGCAGTTCTATTGTTCCTGTAGACTCATCCTGTTGATAGCTAACAGGCTCTAGTATTTGTTTAACTTAGCATGTTCAAATTTTATAAAGTGATTTTCTTTCAACAAAACAAGTAAAAAACAAAATTCCATAAGGATTTTATCTAATCTTGTGTTTTCAACTTTACCTTTACAATAATGACTGTCAAGCAGACATTTGCATTTCTGTTTTTTCCCAAGTTTCAGATATTTATTTTCATTATCAGGTAGAATATTTGTAAGGTTACTATAATCATAGTAATAGTATAGATAAAAAATGGTAATAATTATTATTAGAATTAATAATATGACTATTTATTTATTCGCTAACCTACCACTTAGCTGGCACTCATGGTTACTTTGTATGTATTTTCTGATTTACTCCCTGATGAGTATAATTAATGATATTTATTGCTGTCTTAGGTTTTTTAAATGACATTCAGATATATTGAGTCATTCTGGAAATCTACAGGTGGACAATATTTGCACTACCTCTAAAACAATGTTTTATGTCCCATAATCCTCTGTTCCTATTAATAATATAACATCTGTTGCAATTTATAGTTCCCAGGTTTGTATATGTATTTTATTTTTGATATTCCTATCAAGTTTCACCTTTTCTTTCCATCAGCACTGCCCTCATCTTGGGAAAAGTCTTTATTATGTCTATATTATTCATACCCCAAATATTTCTTCATTTATTTTCCCCTTTTACTCTGAAGATTAAAAAGGGGGATCTGGAAGAAGAAGAAGAAGGAGGTGGATGAGGAGGACGAGGAGGAGGATGAGGAGCACATACTCACACACTCACTGATACACACAGAGCATGTCCACCAATCCTCCAGCCTCAGAGTTGTGTTGGGCTACTCACTATCTTCAAGTCACTATGGACTTTCACGGCTCCCTTGCCCTATGCAGGCATTCCTCCTGGCCAGAGTCTCCTTCTTCAGCCCCTTCCTCATTGACAATAACTATGCTGCACCTCAGCTCTATGGCGCCCCTCCATGCAAAAACTCAGCTGTCTGCCCTCTGAAACAGGGTTCCCTGGGTTCCTTGCCCTTGTGACATACCCTTTGTTTCACAGGTCACATGGTACCATCATTTGTCTGCTTATTTACCTATTATGTAGATCAGTGGATGGAAGGAATCCAACTTTACATAACATCCTTATGTGCATTGAATTCAGAAGAATCACTAGAGAGCTGAATTTTCTCCTGACTTTTCTACTTTGCGATTCTGTAAAAATGCTATTAACTGGCTTGTGGACTTGGGGTATTAATTCATCACCTTCCTCGGAGCTGAGGTTGGTTTGCACAAGATTATTATTCACCTTGCCTTTTAGCTTAAAGTCCCATGATTCTATGAACTAGTAATTTGAAATATTTTCTCAATAGGTCATTATCCAGAGAAAAAGAGTTACATTGAATATTTTTTATCTGAAGAATATATATCTGTGTTCTATCCTGTCATTTACTTTTTGCTTCATCTCTATTATATGCCAACTCTTTCACTTTGCTCTGGGCATTCATCGTAAAATGTTAGGGTAGTCACAAAGATGCCGAAGAGAAACACATTTTGCCCCTGGTTAGTAATAAGAATCTATTAGTGCTTTATCATCCTGGTAGACAAGTATACACAGGCAGTGAGTGAAATGTTGAGCCAGTTCTAGCATTTATCATCTGAAACAGCTAAGGAAATATTGCATATTTAACTTAATCCACAATACAATAAATCAGCAATCTATGAATCCCTAACATTATTCCAACTCACCATGGGATCCAAATGATTGTTTATAAAATACACAAGCACGGCTGATAAATAGAAAACATTTTCTGGTTTGGAAAATGGTCTGGCTAACTTGGAAATATTTAATTTCTGATTTGGGCAATCTTTTAATTCTAATTAGCCTTAATATTTCTTAAATTTTCTCAATATTATTATAAAGAAGTGGCTAAAAGAATATATTATATATTTTTTGAGTTCAGAGGTATAACTGAGAGGCTCAAAATACTGGTACACTTAACATTGTAGAGATTAGCTTTCCCTCATCTAAAAAGCCAGCGCCCTGGCAATCTAAGGCAACTGCACAAAGGTGCCTTAGCTGTCATTAGAGACCAGAGTCTTCTCTCAAATTGCTCTGCCAAACTCGCCTTGAACTTTCAATTTATAGTCCAAGATGTCTGCTCTGGCTCTCCCTGGCTAATTTGCATTGCAGCCAGTGGGAAAAGAGATAAAAGGAATGTGCTGGAAATAACCCTTCACTTTAAAGACATCACCCAGTAGTTGCAAAACCACATCCTAATAGCTTGAATTTGCTGGGCATGTGGCCATACCTTTCCTGAAGGGAGGTAGATAAATGTAGTTACTATAGCCCTGAACCCAACATGTATTCAGATATTCTATTACCAAAGGAAGAAAGAGATAATGGAGAGTAGTTGAGGGCTGTAGCCAAAAGCATGCATCAATAAAACACAAGAATTTCACCACCTGAACAGAGATTGAGTAACACAGATTACATTGCAATTAGCATAAAAATTTCAAGTCAAAAGTAAAACTTTTTAATGAGCAGTTTTAAAAATATATTTGTAATCAATATTTTTCAAAGATTATCAAAGTGATTAATAAACACCACAATAATAGGAATAGAAAAATATGAAAAAAATGATTTTTTTTTTTATTTTCAATATTGACCAGTGCCCTCCCTCCAGAAGAAATGTAGGAAGATTTAGCCAGGCTGCAGGAACCCACTGTGGACATAGCCTGTGGAAGTTCTGTACATTTCTTTGTGCAGCTTTATCAGTGTGAAAAGGCTAACAAAGTTAAGTTACTTGGCAGGGCCAGGTTTCATGATCCACAGAAGTGAATACAAACAGTGAAACCACTAATAATGACTCAAGCATAATACTGAGAACAGGAATATATCACCAAGTTTTTAAATGGAGAAGATTTGAATATAGACTTAATGAGAGACTAGGAAAAGCATATTATTTAATATGAATATCCATTGTACTAGCCCGTTTTGTTACTATAATGAAGCACCAAATGCAGGCCAACTTTATAAAGAAAAGAGGTTTATTTATCTTAAAGTTTTGGAAGCTGAAAGTGCACACAGCATGGTATAATTTCTGGCTATGATACTCCTTGGTTGTGTCACCTCGTGGTGGATGGCAATGGCAGAATTACATGTGGGAAGAACAGATCACATCTTGAAGCAGGAAGTGAGCCATTTGGGGATGGGGTCAGGTTCAGGATTGATAACAACTCACTCTTGGAGAACTCACTCCAGGAGACCAGTATTTCTTGTATAGCCCCCAATGAACTAAGGAACTTCCAATAGGCACATATTTTAAAAGTCCCATCAGCTTTTATCTTACCACACAGGAGACCAAGATTCCAACCCAATAAGTTTTGGGGGACACACTTACAGCATAGCAGTCTGTCCCTGACCCCTTTGGTTTATGACAATCTCACAATAAAAATGCACTCACTCCAACCCCAATAGTCCCAAAGTCATAGCTTTTTCATCATCAAGAGAAATTCCAGTTCAAAGTCCCTTCTGAGGATCAAAGTTAAATTCCTACAATTTAAGCTGTGGAAAAAAAAAAACATTTAAAGTTACATAATATTAAGATGCAATGGCAGAAATGGTCCAGAGTACACATTACTATTTCAAAGGGAAAAATGGGGAATTAGAAAGGAGTGAGTGACCCAAAAGGAGATCAAAGCCTGAGCAGATATTAAATCCTCAATCCCCAAGTGCCATGTGTGTGAATGTGGTAGTGAGGGATGGGCCTCCAAGACCTTAGGCAGTCCTGTCCCTATGGCTTTTCTGGTCACTGTGATTGCTCACTGAGTCTGTATCCTGGTGTCAGGAGCCTTCCTGGAAAGCTGTAGCATGTGCTCTTCACTCTATCATTTTGGCATCTCTCACTGTGTGTTTATTTCCTCAGATAGATGAGGCATGGCCTCATTGAGGGTTTCTGCAGGGATCCCCACCCTGTGGTAAACCTCTGCTTGGCCTCCCAGGGCCTCCTTTGAAATCTTGGTGGAAGCCAGCATGGTGCCATGACTTCCTCATTCAGTGCACTTGCAGAAATAGCAACATGCGGATGTCACCAAAGTCTGCCATTGACCCTGGACCTTCTTCAATCACAGCTGTGGCCACAAAACACTTTCACACACACACACACACACACACACACACACAGGAATAGAATCCCAAGGTGGCCCTGGAAAGCAGATCTGGGCTCTTCCTGAAATAAGCATCCTATAGAAGCACCTGAGTCTGACAGAATAAGAGAGCACTGGGGATTCTAAGAGGCCCTTGAGGGTTTTTTCCTTTTCTGGATACAAGGCAACTATCAACCTCTACCCACACAAATCTCTTCAGCAAGCAGTGCTCCACTGTATCCTTCCTGAACAAAGGCTTGTCTGCTTCTTCTTGTTGAAATCTTTCTACTCTATTCCAAGTGTCACTGTAAACCCAATGAAAAGTTGGCAATAATATCCAAGACACAGCCTGAAACCTAAGTGGTATTGACATTTCTGCCACTGAATAATACAATGAATGAGATGAAAAATTCAGTAGAAAGCTTCAATAGCAGACTCAAATGAGACAAAAAAGAATCAGCAAGCTCAAAGACAAATCATTTAAAGTAACCCAGACAGAGGAATGGGAGGAATGGGACACAATTGAAGGAATGCATTAATGTATTTGAGAACTAGAAAAGAACAGAGGCTTTTTTTGGTGGGGGGG
>NW_026000164.1:6622235-6695986 GCF_001458135.2 Marmota marmota marmota | reverse complement strand
GGGGGGTAGGGGAGGTGTTACCATGGATTGAACTCAGGAGCACTCAACCTCTGAGCCACACCCCCAGCCCTTTTTTGTATTTTTATTTAGAGATGGGGTCTCACTGAGTTGCTAAGTCCCTTGCTTTTGATGAGACTGGCTATGAAATCATGATCCTCCTGCCTCAGCCTCCTGAGCTGCAGGGATTACAAGGGCTTATTTTTTTTAAAAAAAATTGAAAATTTCCAATTCTGGAGAGGAAAAGGGACATCCAAATTCATCGAGTCCAAAGGACCTCAATCAGATATAATCTAAAGAGGCCTACATGAAGAATTGCATGTTGCAATTAAATTCCAAAATGTACAAAGAGATAATTTGCCAAAAATTGGGATGAAAGTGATTTGTTACATAAAAGAGAACCACCATAACTCTGTCAACTGATTTTACAACCAGAACTTACAAAGGAGGAAAGATTTGGGTGAATATACAAAGTATTTTTTAAAATTCTACAAGCCACGAATATTATGCTTGAAAAAGCTGCTTCTTAAAAGTAAAGGAGAGATGAGGACTTTGGGGGAAAAAAAATCTATAAATCTAAAATGAGGTCATTTGTCACCACAAGACCTACTAAAGGAAGTTACTAAAGGACACCAAAAGGTAAAATGAAAACATATATAAAAACATATTTTAAAAAAGCATGATAATTCAGAATGATATGACTGTGATGGTGATGCATCAATCACTTTTAATTCTTTGTAAATTTAAAAGAAAAAAGTACTAAGTATAACTATAGAAATGAAGTAAATTCTAATATCAGTAATAGGAGACATGAAGTAAAAATGTAGACTTTATACTAATAATGTTATTATCAACTAAAAATCAAATTTTATAAAAGTTTGAAACACAAAGAAAAAAGCCCTATAGAAAATACAAAAATCTGAGGAGAAAATCAACTACTTTACAACAAAAACCAACGTTTTAAAAAAGAAGATTGCAAGAAAAGAAGAAAATAACAATTGAAGTACAAAACATACAGAAAAAAAGTGGCAATTATATCCTTACATGTGAATAATGAAGGGTAACTATATTAAATTCATAAATCAAAAGACATTAAACAATATCAAAATGTATGCCATTTATAAACCTAAAATGTTAGATTTGAGACCATGCATAGACTGAATGTAAAAAGATGGAAAAAGATTTTCTAAACCAATGGCAACAAAACGAGAGCAAGATGGCTATCCTTACAGAAAACAGAGTGGACTTTAAGTCTACAACTGTCATAAGAGACAAAAATACAATGCATGATGCTACAGAGTGAACTTGACTGAAGACTAGCACAGCTCACCATTGTGTTCCTATTCCTCTGTAGCTACTGTTTCTATAAACATGCATCCACCAACATCAGAGCACTTAAAAATGTAATGTTAAAATTGACATAGGAGAAGGGAGAAACAGCCACATGGCTTTGTCCTGTGCAAGAACATTTCAGTCAACAACAGACGGCATTTACACTGGGGCCTAGGGAGCGATAATGGAGCTAAAGAATCCCTATCCCCTGGTACTATCAGAGCCACTGTAGCATTGTGAAACAATGTGGCAATTCACTGCAAACAAACCTTCTGTGTCACCAGCCATACACAATATAGCACCTAGGCTCATACACAGTGCAAACTACTTGATGACAATAATACATGACTAGGCTAGCTTAGGGGTATACCATCGTCTATATTTATTATTATTTTAAAGGTACTCCTTCTACTTGTAAATTAATTAACCATAAAATAATATGCTCCATAATGCCTGCAGCCATCTCAAACATCTTGTGTTCACTCTCTTAATTGCATAATTTCCCCTTATGATTGATTTAATTTTGTGTTCATTTGTTCATCATAGATTCAGTGGCATTAGGATATATATGTATATGTGTATATATATATATATATATATATATATATATATATATATAGTAATACAGTATATGTAATATGAATAGCATAACAGATATATGAATACACATACACGTATACATGTTACGCTGCCTCCCCAGAAGATTCCGCCAATAGCCACAGAATACACATGCTTATCGAATGCACATGGAACCTTGCCCAGTGTAGGTTATGCATTATGCTAAACAAAAAAGGAACAAACTTAGGAAGACTAAAGTCATTTCAAGTATCTTTTCAAACTACAGTGAAATAAATTTAGAAATCAGTAACAAAATAAAAATAAAGAACTTCACATAGAGATGAAAATTAAACACACACTATTAAACAAAAATTGGGCAAAATAATACATCAAAAAATTAAGAAACATCTCTAGATAAATGAGAAGCAAAATGAAATACACAGAAGCACAGACTACAGCAAAATAAACAATAAAAGGGAATTGTATCACAACAAACATCTGCATTTACAGAGAAGAAAGATCTCCAATGAGCAATTCACATTACTCTTCAATGAATGAGAAATAGAACAAACTGAACCAAATGTAGCAGAAGAAAGAATTTGTTCAATATTAGAAGAGAAAAATATGAAATGCAGAACAGAAAAACTGTAAAAAAAATTACTAAACTAAGATTTGGGTCTTTGGAATTTGATATACAAAATAAGATCTGGAAATACAAAATAAAAAATAAAACTGAGCTAGAATAACCAAGAAAAGGAGAGAAGATTCATGTAAAGAAAATAAGGAAGACACTCCAAATGATGTTACAGAAATCTAACACATTGTAAGAACAATAATAGCATGCCAAATCACTAAACAGTTTAAAATAAATCACACATACGACCTACAAATATTGAATCAAGGAGAAATAGAAATCCTGAACAGGAAAGTAATAAATAATAATATTGAATCACTAATAAAAAAATTTCCAACAAAGAAAAATTCCAGGTTCAGATAGCTTTATAGGCATTTTTTCTATAACATTAAAGAACAATTAATGCCAATGTTCCTTAAATTCTTACCAAAAATATCAAAAAAGGGACATTTACAAACTGTCTGTCTCCCTCCAATACTAAAGCCAGTCAAAGGCACCACAGGAAAATTAAACTACAGCTCAATATCATTGATAAGAAATAAATAAAATATTAGTGATGAAATATTATCAAACAGAATTTGATAACATTTTAAAAGGATTATAGACAATAACCAAGAGAGTCCCACCTATGGGATGCAAAGATGTTTTAACATATGCAAATAAATCAATGTTAACCACCACATTAACAGAACAAAATTAATATGGTCGTCTCAAAGGATGCTGATGCTGATGTATCACTTGACGAAATTGTATACTTTCATGAAAAACTCAACCATTTGTTGTGAAAGAAACTTAACACTACAAAGGCCATTTTTGTAAAAGGGAGGACTAATTCTCCAATGGAGAAATACTGAAAAATTTTCCTTTAAGATCTGGAACAATGCAAAGATAGTCAATCTCAGCACATCTTAACCTAGTGCTAGAGGTCCTAACCAGAGCAAATTGGTAAGAGAAAGAAATAAGAAACCTGAAAACCTCAAAGGAGGAAGAACAATTGTATCATCTTTCAAATGTCATGTCTTTATAGATAGAAAATCTACCCTGCCCCCGAAAAAAAGAAAAGAAAAAAAAAACTGTTTCCAGATTTTTTTGCTAAATTTTTCTCAAGATCTTTATTTTTTAGTATTAATTTAAATTAAACCTAATTTAAATTATATTTTCACAAATTGATTTCTGTAGTTATGGAAACTCAATAGTTTGTACTTAGAACTTGCTGAAAACTTTCTCTTATTTGGAATTTTTAAAATTCATTATTCTTGATTTTTTTATTGGTGACCACATATCTTCAAAAATGAGATAGTTTCCATTACTGAAATTTTATTTGTTCTCTTCCTTTCACTTCCATTGCTGGGATTCATCAGAACCACAGCATGATGAACAGGCATTTACTGAATTATATGTACATATATATTCATATGTTATGTATTTTATTTATTGTATACATATATAATGAGTTTCTCATTATCTAAACTTATATGTGTATATATAATTAATATACACAGACATATTTAATATCCTGCTCACCCTACTTCTCTTCCAGTTTTTGAATCATTTTTTCTTTTCTGAGACTTCTTAGAAATTTGTCTACAATTTTTGTTTCTAAATCTTGTCTTCTGTTTTTTAACGTCTGCATATAATTTACTAAAGAAACAATAAATCTTTATTTTCATAAACTTTAACATCCTAATCTCATTTAAAACCATTTCAATCCAATTTTTCTCACCAAATACCCCCTTTGAATCTGAGCTCTTTAAGGTTTTAGCAGTCTCCAATTTGCTGAATATAATTTCAATCCTTTATTTTCACATTTCTGGAACAAATATGAGGGTTTAGCACATGTGTTTGATTGCTCCTCTCTCTTCCATTCTTTTTCTTCAGTTGTCTTTATTACTTCTCATTTCTTTTTTTCTGGTTCCTACTCTTGTTGCTTTACTAACTGTATTAGTTTGTCTTGGGAGTCATGTTTGAGACACCTTCTCTTCTCTTTTAATATCTGTTTCTTTGGTTTTTATCAACTAGCTCAACAAGAGTAAATACCATATTATCACCCTTCACATACAAACTTGTATGTCTAGCACAAGTTTCTCTCCGTAACCCCAGTCCTATTCTTCAAACTGCTTAAATAATCTCCTCCACCTACACACACACACACACACACACACACATACACACACAATCTCAAACAAAATGTATCCAAAACTGAACTCTTGACTTTGTCTACATGACCTACCCTTTATTTCTTTTGCTTTTTATCTGATGGCAACATTTTCTACCTAGATTCTTAAGTTCACAATCGTAACCATACTTTCCCTTGCACCATGACACAAGCATGATGACTAGTTTCAACATATATCAAGATGCAAACCTTTTTCATTATTTCTAGCATGGTCATCTCCGCTGAGGTTCAATGATAATTTATTTCAATCATGCAATGCCATCCCAACACATGTCACAGTGATACTTCATTTTCTCCTGTGGTTTCTTCACAGTGAAATCTGAATGTGAATGTGTCAAAGTAGTGTTATCAAGGTATATGTCAAATTTTGTTAAAGTCCATGTCAAGCATCTTATTTTCCTCTTACAAAGCTCTGCAAATGTCCCCATTTAACTTCGGAAAAAGCTAGAGCATTTAAAAATGACCTAAGTGATCCTCTGTAATAAGGTCTTGCTCATTTCAATCCATACCGGTTGTATTAATGCTATTGTTACAGATTTTCAATCATCATACAATAGAGTTCCTCAGAATAGCTCCTCAACTTCTAAATTACTTTCAAATACTTGCTTAATTATTATTTTTGTTTTAGAAATCTTGTGCTACAATCTGACTTAATATTTCATTCTCACCCTACTCCTTGGAAATTTTGATCCTCTAGTTATCCTCTTACCTTTAGATAATTGATGGCTAATTTGCTTTTTTCTCTATGGAGAGAATCTTTTCTGCATGACAATAAGGCTTTGAAATATGATAAGCTTTGCTTCATACCTCAGTATGTGGTCAATTTTCAGAAGTGTTCTTTCATGCTTAAAATGTACTCTGCTGTTGATGAATGCAATTTATAGTTATCTACTAGATCAAATTGGTTAATTGCATTATTAAAGTCTTTTGTATCCTTAGTGATTTTTTTCTGCTTAATTTATCAATTACTAAGAGAAGCACATTAAAAATCTCCTGCTCAAATGTTGCATTTGCCCATTTTCCCTGCAATTCTATGCCTTTTAAAATGTATTTTGAAGCTAGTATTAAGTACAGGTAAGTTTCTAGTTCTTATATCTTTTAATTTGTTGAAGCTTTATCAGGATATGTAGAAATATCCTTTATTTCTAGTAATGTTATTCCCTTTGAGGAGACAGTAATGTTTATGGATATGAAATCTAATCCCTTTGCCTTCTAGTTTTCTTATTGATCCAGCTAAATGGAGGCACCATATAGATCCAAGGGAAGTGGGAGTGTTTCTTGACCACAGGCCAAACTTCTGCAAAAGGTTGTCTTCTACAGTTGCATGCTTTCTTTTGACTCCTTCCTCTTTAGGAGAAGTGTTAGTAGTGATCCCCATGCCCACCAACCACATTGCTAACTGTGCACTTCTTCATACTTCATTGTTACTTTTCCTTAATATCTTTGTATATTAGTTCATGAATACGCTGTTCCTCAACTACATGGATTGAGGGAAAGTAGTTTTCTATTTCATGCAACCCGTGATACATAAGAAATTTGACAGAATATTTTCCAATTTATATAAAGAGTCACAAGTTTCCCAGCAGGAATAAACTGCCACCCTACCTCTGTACACAGCTACTTCCAAATCTTGAGATGTTATCTAAAACACACTGTTTCCATGTATCAATGTTGGAATAAACTTGGGTGCATTTGACGATAAGTAAGACAAAATCCAAATAATTATAACTTACGTTTCTGAGAATCACAATTCTTGAATACATATTATGAAAAGAAACACATTTTCCTAGAAAATTTTCTAGTATTAATGTACACATGCATCCATTTATGCAAACCAATTCAAAAATTGCAGGTATACATGGTGCATGCACTGCACATACACTTTCTACTATGTACTCTTTTCTTTAAAAAAAAAAAATCTAGTTGCCCATTATTTTAGTCAGCTTTATTACTCTACTATGACCAAAAGATAAAATATGAATAATTTTAGAGGAGGAAATATTTATTTGAGAGCTCACAATTTCAGAAGTCTAAGTCCATAACCATCCTCCATTCTTCAGGGTTCAAGGTGAAGCAAAATAACGTGGATGAAGAGTGTGGTTGAGGGATGCAGCTCAAGACATCCCACCAGGAAGCAGAGAGAAACTCAGCTCAGCTCACCAAATATATACCTCAAAGGCACACCCCCCAGCACCCACCACTTCATGCTCCACTCACAACCTTGAATTTGGAAAATTCTCTGAAAGCCTAAGGACAAAGCCACTCCTAGATGCAAAGGTGCTCAGGAGAAATGAATGGCTAATAATGGGACAGAGAGAAAACCAGTATTTGAGAAAGACATATCATTAGCAAGGTATAGTAGTTACCAAAAAGCAAAATGAAGTTCCATCTTCTAAGCTGAGATACCAAAGCCAGTTCTTGTTGACTTATCAGAAATTCCTGTTAGCAATACCTGTCTTTCTGTGTGATTTGAGTTAAAGCAACAATATGATAAAATATTGTAAATTATATAAATACTGAAAAAGTGAGACACTTTTTTGTGCATTTTACAAAAAAAAAAAAATGAAAACAAACCCAGATGCAGAAAAATGGAACTAGACCTCAATCTCTCACCTGTTACAAAAAGCAACCCAAAATGGATTAAAAATGTAAATGTAAGAACTGAAACTAGAAAAATTCAGAAAAAACACCATGGGAATGCTTCAGGACACTGAAATTGGCAAGGATGTTTTCGAGAATATCTCAAAAGCACAGGAAACAAAAGCAAAAAATAAACAAAATGGTATTGTATCAAACAAAAATCTTTTGTATAAAAAAGGAGCCCCTCGACAAAATGAAGAGACAGCCTTCAGATGGGGCAAAATATTTGCCAATTCTACATCTGATGAGGGGTTGATATCCAGAGTATATAAGGAACTCCCGAAGCTCAATAGCAAAAAATATCAAAACAAGAAAAAATGATCTTATTTAAAAATGAATGGTAGACATAAATAGCTATTTCTCAAAAAAGATATACAAATGGCCAAAGGTATATGAAAAAAAATTGCTTCACATCATTCATCATTAGGGAAATGCAAATCAAGACCACAATGAAACATCACAGCACTCTATTAAGAATGACTATTACCAAAAAGTCAAAAATTAATAAATTCTGGTGAGCTTGTGGAAGAAAGAAAAGAAATCTTTGCATGTTACCAGTGGGAATGTTACTGGAAAACAGTATGGAAGTTGCTAAAAAATTAAAACATAACTACCATATGATCCCGTGATCTCATTCCTGAGTATCTTTACAAAGGAAATAAAATTGGTATGTTGAAGAGAAAACTGCCCTTTCATATTCACTGATGCACCAAGCAAAACAGCCAAGAAACGGCCACATGTTTATAGATTAATAAATGGACACAGAAAAGGTGGTTCATATACACAATGGAACACTATTCAGCCATAAAAGATGAAATCCCGCCATTTGCAACAACATGTGTGTAAGTGGAGATCATTCTGCTACGTGAAGTAAGTCAAGCATTGAAATGCAAGGTAAGCATGATCTCACTCATACATGGAGTTTAAGAAGTTGAGGTAACAGAAGTTGAGAGTAGAATGACAGTACCAGAGGCCAGGAATGGAGAAAGCTTGATCAATGGATATTAAATTATAGTTAGTAGCAAGAACTTCTTTTTATAAGGGTGATGATCCTAATTGCATTAGCTTTATTTTTTTTATATTTGTTGTTTCCATTTGTTGTTTTAAGATATACATGATACTAGAGAATGTATTTTGACATACTATACATACATGGAATGCAATCCATTTCAATTAGGATCCCATTCTTGTGGTTGTACATGATCTAGAGTTACACTAGTAGTGTATTCATATATGAGCACAGGAAGATTATGTCCAATTCATTTTACTGTCTTGCCTATTCTCAAACCTTTCCCTTCCCTTCATTTCCCTTTATCTAATCCAATGAACTGCTATACTTCCCCTCCTTACACTCCCTTGTTTTGGTTAAGCACCCATATATCAGAGAGAACGTTTGACCTTTGTTTATTTGGGACCAGCAAATGCCATAATTTCACTCTTTTATGGCTGAGTAGTATTCCATTCTGTATATATAACACATTCGCTTTCTCCATTCATCTTTTTTTTTTTTTTTTTGATACTGGGGAGTGAATCCAGGGACACTCAACCACTGATCCATATCCCCAGCTTTTTTTTTTTTTTTTTACAAACAGAGAGAAACTGATTTACTAAGGGACTCTCTATGTTGCTGAGGCTGGTTTTGACCTCATGATTCTCCTGCCTCAGTTTTTGAGCCTCTTGAATTACAGCCACGCACCACCTCACCTGGTGTCCATTCATCTCTCGAAGGGCACATAGGTTGGTTCCATAGTTTGGCTATTGGGAATTGAGCAGTAGCAAGAAATTCTAATGTGATTGCCTGACGGGGCAACTATGGATAACAATAATGTGCTGCACATTTCAAAAAGCTAGAAGAAAGTATTTTGAAAATTTCCACCATAACAGAATGAAAAATGTTTGAGGAGATAATTATATTTAACTTGACTTAAATATCACACAGCATGTCCATGTATCAAAACATTACATGGTGTCCATTGATGCGTACAAGTCTTTATGATTTTATTCATCAGTTAAAATACTTTTTAAAGGAAAAATAACAGGGAACTCATTTTAAAAACTTGTGGTTGTAGGTATGCTTCAGAAAAATAACCAGTAATAACAAAAAAAGAGGCAATTCTTGTATATATCTTTCTAAGAACTTTTGCTAATTAGTGGGAGCCACGCACAATGGAATACACAAGTTCATTTACACAAACTGCATAGTGGGCCCAACAGAAATTAGACAAATTATTGTCTCCAATAATAAATGGAAAATTGGCTGGGAAGAGCACAAGGAAATGTTCTGGTGTAATGGAGCTGTAATAAATACCAAGCAGAATACTAATTACAAAAGTCATATACTTTGGTCTCCTAAACAATACAAATCAGAGCTGTGTGTTTTACTGTAGATATGCCTAATTTAAAAATAGTTTGATTAAAATCCTAGATAATATTCTTTCTAAGTTTGCTTATGTAGCAGACATGTCTATTGAAATGTCTTAAAATTCATATTCTCCAGAGGATATGTGTTGGACAAGTTCTTTGATAAAGAAATAAAAATGATCAAATTAAATGATTTTGATAAAAACTACTCTCAGTATTATATGTGGTGGTATGATTTATTGGAAATGACTTTGGCATAGCATTGAAGTAATTTTATTTGTCTTGGTCCTACTATTAATCTTCACAAATGATTTAAACACTATGGCTTTAATTTTCACTTCTGTGAAATGAGCTGCTGTACCACTTATCAATACACTTTCTCTCAGGTTTTTATTAAACCTTTATTGCTTCTTTGCAAAAATGAAGATGTGTCTTCTAGATATTTCTTCTCAGATGGATGGTGCAATATTAATTAGAGTATTCTATGGGACACCAAAAAGGAAGGTATTTTGGTCTCACTGTGCTTGCACACTTTTCACAACAGGCTCCTGCAGCATGTGATGTCCTGAGCATCTGGCCCCTGCAATCAGTAGCTCCTCCATTGTTCAGGTCCTGTATCATACGGAGTGCAAGAGGACCCAGAACCCAACACCTTGTTCAGGCACACACTCAGATGATGATGTGGAGTGGAGCAGGTGAAGGTGATTCACTGCCTTCAACCAACTTCAAAGCACTTCTCCCTGGAGCACAGAGGGGCAGAATTTCAGCAATTGCCATAGGTACAGAATACGAGTGATGTCCATGTCAACTGGTATATCATGTCCATGCTGTCTCAGCTGAGATCTTGGTTTCCTCCATGGATGAAACCATGATTTTCTTTTTCTTGGATAATGTATTTGTTTTCTATTGTTTTGTTATAAAATTACCACAAATTGAGCAACTTAAAGCAACAGCATTTATTATCTCACAGTTTCCATGGGTCAAAAATCTGGGAATGGTTTAACTAGGTCCTTCACTTAGTGTCTCACAAGGTTACAACTGATGTGTTGGGCAGGTTGTAATTCTTTCTGTAGCTCAAGTCCCTATTCCAAGCTCTTGCAGTTGCTCATTGGAACAAATTAACATTCCTGTGAGCCTGTACTCTTAGTATTAATTTTAATCTTCTCCAATTTCTTTTTAATAAAAGAATTGCTAGACAACTTAGGAAAGAGTTGTGCTTCCTAATCTCAGTTAAATATTTTGCAATAGAATGATGTATCCTTGAGTACCACATATAAATAAGACATGTTTCCTCATAGTGGTATTAAAATAGCTGTATGTGATACTTTAAATCATTCTATTGTTAATTAAAATAAAGTAGGAAAAATGAGAAGGATTATAATAAACACACTATAGTTCACGTGTTTGTGTGTGTGTCTGTGTGTGTGTGTGTGTGTGTGTGTGTTTGGTACTGAGCATTGAACCCAGAGGCTCTCTACTCTCTATCACTCTATCATTAAGATACATCCCAGCACTTTTTTTTTTTTTGAGACAGATAGGGTCTTAGTAAATTGCTGAGGCTGGCCTCAAATTTAGACTTCTACCTCAGCCTTCTGAGTTGCTAGGATTACAGGTGTACACCACCATGCTGTCTATTTCATTTAAAAATTTTAAAGAACAACAACAAAAATGTCATATTCCAAATACAGTGCAATCCAGCATTCAAGGAGGATTCTAGACCCTTCTGGATTCTAAGGCCTTCATTAACACTGTAATAATGACAATCACAGAGGACATCTATTCCACAAGTTCCCAAAAATATAAGAATGTTGTGTATTAAATGTGGACTAGTTTTAATGTCCTGGAAACAAAAGAACATTCTAGATCCAGAAAGAAAAGACATAGAAAGGTCACTTTGAAATTTTTAAACAATGAAGAGAAATAAGAGAAAACAGAAAGCTATAAAATATCAGTGGAGGTAAAAATAGTAAATTGATGTTATGGAAAATCATGTTTTTGCATTTTATCCAAATAAAATATCCTAATGTTTGTGATGGCAGGACATATTAAATCCTGGGCTTGTGAAAAACATAGATATGTGATTAGCCTAGAGAATTTTGATGGAAGCATAGAAAATTAGTTGATTAGTTCCAAAAATAGCATTTTAGTATGAATTTTCTTCCGGTAAGCAAGCACAGTGTATCAAAAATGTAATGTGTTAAAGGTGTGTTAAGTTTCTAGAGTGGTCTTCAGTAATTTCTGTCTCTTGCTGTTCATTACCTGGTATAATCTTCTCCCCATTAGTGGGCAGTTCTTGCCAATTCACCTCTTTTTTGTTTGTTTGTTTGTTTTGTTTTGTTTTTTAGTGTTTTATTTATTTATTTATTTTCCTTTTTAATTTGTTTTAATTCAGTTACAAAGAAGAATAAAATTATGGCATTTGCCAATATGGATGGAGTTGGAAAATATCATGCTAAGCAAAATAAGCCAATTGCCAATTTAATAGCCAGAACCCTGCAGAAATGGCAGGGTATCAATTGTAAGACATGATTATCAAAAAGTTGAAGATTTCATCCTCTTTTTCTCTCTCAGTCCTGATAATAGGGGAAGTAGCTGTTCACATGGGAAATAACTAGTGTCTTTAGTCCTATAGTCCTGAGTCAGGAGACGGACCTGCCTGTAGCCACAGGAGTGGACCCTTCCCTGAGTGAGACCTGAGTGACCACAGCATGGCTGACACCTTGATGGCCATCCTGAGCAAGACCTTGAGCAGAGAAAACTGGTTAAGCCATGTCAAGATCCCAATGTGCAGAAACTCAAGACATCCAAAATGTCTTGAGTTGTTTTAAACATCTAAGATTCTGAGTAATTTAATGAAGAATTAGAAAGGTAATACAAAACATATATATCAGAATGGGAAACAAAGGAAGAGGGATATAAATTTGAATAGTTGATTCAGATTTACAAAAAGAGTATTACAGGACTGACAATTTCCATATTTCAAATAAGAAGCAAGTCCCTGAGAGTGAATTTACTGTTCACTCTAGATTGGTTTCTTTACAAACTTCAAAATCAATACTTCCAAAGGTGTTCTCATTGCATGTATTCTGGATGATAACGACTAAAATATTTGATCACAAGACTGATTTTAACTCGGCTCCTTTCTTCTAGAGAGTTTTAAAAAAATACAAATCGAATGTGGACAGTTAGAATTGTCAGGATTATGTGAGTGAATATAACCCTTACAACTAATGATGAGAATCAGCCCCAGAATAAGGACAAACTTCAGAAGAGGATTGAACTGCAAGAAATTGAAATGTACCAGTGAAGGCAAAATTAAATAATAGATAGCTAATTCCTTCATTTAAAATTGTTGCAAAGCCCTCAGAAGAGACTTGTGCATGACAGGACCCATGAATGGAGGAAACTCTTCCCACAAATTTGTAAGTACTCTCTAGTGCTTGTTTATTATATGATAACAAATTCACTGCTATCAATAAGTGGACCAATCTATCAGCTTATGGATTAGAGAATGGTCAATTGTAAGTACATAAAATAAATCAATAAGCATGTTAAAGATAAATATAATTATAAGTAGAATTATAATAAAGTTCTGAATAGGTAAAGCAATAAAGATAAACCTTTAAAAATTCCTCTTCAATTGAAAAGAACATTAATGGATATTAATACTCTGGGTGGTAGGAAAGGGTATTGAACAAATAATTTCAAGAGATCTATTGTATAGCACAGTGAGTATAATTAACAATGTATTGTAGTCTTGAAATTATGTGGAGAGAATAAAGTTGTTGTCACTACAAAAAAATATAAGTTTTAAAGGTAAAACATATGTTGACTAGTTAGATTTTTGTCATTCCAAAATATGTGTATGTATGTATTTTAAAACAATATATTGTCCGTGGTAAATTTAAAGTAATCCCCCTACTCTTATTTCTCAGGACTCAATTACTTTGTTTAGTTTTTGTTTGTTTGTTATTAAGTTAGGAGGACTCATGTGATGCACTTTACTCATATGATGCACTTTGGCCAATGAATGATATGTGCTACTTTCAGGTAAGTTTCTGTTTTTGCTACCAGAAATGTAGATAAATCCTAGAGAATGACAATTATAAGTTGAAGACCACCTCACCACAATAGGAAAGAAGCTTTGGCATTTGAATTATTACTCAGAAGACGAACAGCATCCAACTATGAAAGACACAAATGCATGAAGGATACACCTGCTACATATTTGTAAATTTGGAATAGGACTTGAGCAATTAGAGTAGTATCACTGTTTTTGTTTGTTTGTTTTTTAATTTATCTGCCATGGTGGGTAGCATTTAGCAATCCTGGTTAATATACTTGTCAGGATTTCTATGAATCTTTTCTGGAGGAAAACACAGATGAGGGAGCAAGGACATGGGAATGTGCACACTCTGCTGCTGAGGGGGTGTGAATTGCTACATCTGGGTTTTTATTTTCAACAAGCAAATTAATCCTATGTGACAACAATATTCAAAATTCACTTTTTCCTCAGGGATTATGATTATATTGACCTTTTTAAGAGATCATCCACATCTTTTTGTTAACTCGAGTGAGAGGTATAATCTGTGACTATGAAACACAATTAAAAACAATCCTCCAACTTCATTAGACTGTGCTCAAATCAACTGAAAATCTAGTTCAAGGATCAGCTTGGAACAGAACACTGTAGCATAAAATGAAACACAAAGGATGTTCCATAAGTCAATTAATGATGAATGGCAGTACATTGCATTTTAAGGAAATTTCTAATAAGATATATGGATCAATGCTTGGCCAAATGTTGTTGAGCAGCATTTGTAATTAACTGGGACATGAATTAATGATTAGATTAATGACTCTTACAGGTATTGTTAATTTGGGAAGAAAAGAGGCAACTAGAAATCAATACACAACATATATAGAAAACAGATTAGTGGATAGGTAACAATAGAGAGAGAATCATTTTTTTTTTAAATGGGAGGCAGGCTATTCTGTTTTGATACTGATAATTTTTAATTTTCTACACAGATTCAACATATTTCAGTATATATAATTTAACAGCAATAATTCAGTTTATTTATAAAAGTCAATCATGGATATTGTTGAGATAATGCACTGATGTATCTGAGATGATTTGAATATCACTCTAGTCTTTGAATCTAGAAAACTTATAAAGTTCCTTGACTACTCTTATGGTTTATAATTTCCTAGTTTCTTTGACTCTGCTGTTCCCTATCTTGTTTTCTCACTTAATGGTCTTTCAATTCTAAGTAATAATAACTACACACATCTGCATATTCAAGTTTACAAGAACTGTACTACGAACAGTCTTGGGAAGAGAACCTAGTTATCTAGTGCTTATTCTCATGAGTGAGATAATGGAACTCTGCAACACAAATCTTAAACTTCTCTATTTTACTTAATGATAGTTTCTAGATGTGGCTTTTCAGATAAATGAAGCGGTCTCAAGTTCCTTATGGCTTCCAAGCCCACATTTTCCCTTGCACATCTAGGCAGTTATATTCCCTGCAATTTCAGAAGACTAACATGTTGTGGAAAATGAAGAGAGAAAGAAAGAAAGAGAGAAAGAAAGAGAGAAAGAGAGAGAGAAAGAAAGAGAGAGAAAAAGAGAGAGAGAAAGAGAGAGAAAGAAAGAAAGAAAGAAAGAAAGAAAGAAAGAAAGAAAGAAAGAAAGAGAAAGAAAGAAAGAAAGAAAGAAAGAAAGAAAGAAAGAAAGAAAGAAAGAAAGAAAGAAAGAAAGAAAAGAGGGAGGAAGGGAGGGAGGGATGGAGAGTAGCAAGGAAGGAAGGAGAAAAATTAGCTTTAGGGAACACAAAATGTGCAGGTTCTCCCCAAATAAAGTTATGATAATACGTAATTCAGATTTCTCCCTTATAAACCTTTTGCAATTCTTACTTACTCATTTATTTTACTATGGTCCGTAATAAGCAGGAAAAACTGGGGAATCAAAAATAGTACTTATCTGAGATCTTTTTATAAACTGAGACTACTTAGCTCTCAAGAAGTATATGAGCCATAGGAACATATTGGGTAATTGAATCAATTTCTTTCAACTTACTTCAAGGAGTACTTAGCCTGTTATCTGGGGGTTCCAAATCCACAGTTTCCACTAGCCATGGATTGAAAATATTTGAAATAAAACCAACTTTGTCTGTTCTGAACTTGTAGAGATTTTTTTTGGTCATTATTCACTAAACAAAGAAGCGTAACAACCATATACAGTATTTATATTGTTGAGGCTAAGTTGCCCTTATCCAATATACTTAAAACTAGAAGAATTTTAAATTTAGTTTTTTTTTTTTAGATTTTGGAATATTTGCATATATATAATGAGATATTTGGGCCATGAGACCCAAGTCTAAACATGAATTTAATGGAGCACAAACCTGAAAATACAACATTTTAGTGTATTTGCTTTTAGTCTATAACTAGGCCCATTGAATCAAGTATGGAATTATCCAACTGCGGTGTTATGTTAGGGCTTAAAACATTTCTGATCTTGGAGCTTTTTGGATTTCAAATTTTGGATTAGTAGTGTTCAAATTGTACTGGTAATCTGGAAATACTTGAAATGAATGTATGTGTATAGGTGAAATGCAAATAACATACCATGTTTATGGAGAGAACACAAATATCCCTGGACTGTGTTAGCTACATGTATCTTATAACCTGTGCTCTGAAGACTCAGTGATGATATTAAATAATATTAATTCTTTAATTCTACTTTCTTCAAGTGTTCATCCTCCAAAATATGTACAATAAGCTGTTGCTCTGTGTTAATAAGGTCATACTTGTCTAGATCAATTTACATTTGAAAAATGACATGTTTCTGATGTAAAAATACCAATAAATTGCTCAAGGAACATTAGCGTGGACATGAAAAACAATGAGTATTTTTAAAATTCCTAGTGCTCAGACCCAATTTCTTGCTCTTTTAAAGTTCATACAGTATTTGAATTCGATATTCTCAAAAGTTTGAGAATCTTTATTTTCTCTTAAGTTACTAAGGATTGAATTTGTCCTAATCATTTGCATCAAGGTCCAAAATTAATGTAATGTAATGTATTTTAAGAATGCCTGTAGTTGCTGCAAAAACACACATTCTAGAATTCTGTTTTTAAATTATCCCAGTATAATAAATAAGACATACCTACTCCAGGATTTTATTCCCACAATTGTTGCTTCTCTTCCTCATCTGAGTTTAATCCATATGAACGTCCTAAGCATGTGCCTCATTTCAGTTTTGCTCAAATCCCTACCCCATTTGGTACAATTATACCCCAGCTTAATTCCAATAATACTTATTTATACACTGTCATTTCCTTTTTCTTTCTTAATGCCACAAGAGTTTTTTCAAGTTCATTAGTGTGTCTTTTCAAACATCCAATTTCATGTGGGTTAATCTTCCCAATTGCTCTTTGTTTACTTACATTATTCTTATTTCACTATTATTTCCTGAGACAACTTTTGATTTTTTTCAATTGTTCCATTTCATCTTTAATAACATGTATATTTTTCAGCTTTTCTTCTTTTCTACAATAAGTAGCAAGGTTATAATTTTCCTGCTAGAGCTTTATTTCCCAAGCTTTATATGTAGTGTTTTTTTCCTAATCTCCCATTTCCTAGGAGTTCTAATTTTCTAAGATTTCTTCTTATCTTCTTTTATATAAGTTAATAACTGTTGGGGTTTGTAGTGTCCAAATGAATGATGTTTTTAAGGAGGCTATTTTTATAATTTTCTTCTCATTATTTCATATCTAATAGTATGATGGCAAGAGAATATAGTTTCTTATGGTAACAATGTGGGTAGCAATCTTTAGAAATCTTTTACTTTATGAGCAGGTATGTTATCAATTTATTTATGTATATATTTATAGTAGTTAAGTAGTGCTTACAACATGTTTCTCTTCATTTGTGGTACAGAATATTATATAAATACATATTATTAAATCAGGGTTATTAACTATATAGTTTAAAATTTTTATTTTCTTAAATTTCCTTTATTCTTGTTCTATGCCTAAAAGCTGGTAATAAATTATCACTATTGTTATGGGTTTAGGTATGAGGTGTCCCCCAGGAGCTCATGTACGAGACAATGCAAGAAAGTTTAGAGGTGAAATGACTGGGTTAAGAGAGAGCCTTAACCCAGTGAATTAATTCCCTGATTGATAGGGTGGTAACTATAGGAGGGGAGGATGTGGCTGGAGGAGGTGGGTCATTGAGGGTGTGCCTTTGCCACAGTCTGGCTGGGCACACAATCACGAGCCACCACACAGCTTGTAGATTCAAACAGCAACTCTTTATTCCCGAACTCACACCAGCCATCTACAAACACGTTCTGGGGAAATCCACATTCTCTGCCCAAATTCACATCCACTGGGCTTCTATCTCCAAAATATACTGTCTGAATCCTGAGAACTCAAGGGGAACTCAGGCAGCAGGATACGCCCTATTCCCAGCAGGAATAATCTTAAACCTTAAACCTGGAACCTAAACCGGGAACGCCCTAATCCGCCTTGGTCCTTGAGCAAGGTCACCTACATTCAATGTCACTGCAACATGGGGTACGCTGGCAAGGAAATTGTCATACCTACTTGGCTAATGGCTCCCAGCATGCCTTTAGGGTTCATATTTGTCCTTGATGAGTGGAATATTGCTCATTCTCTGCTTTCAGGTGCCATGTCCCCCCGATGTTTTGTTCTACCATGCCGTGTCCACCATGATGTTCTGCCTCACATAGCAATGGAGTAGGCGGTCTATGGACTGAGACCTTGGGAACTGGGAGCCCCCTCAATAATTTTTTTTTCCTCTAAAATTGTTTTTCTTAAGTCTTTTGGACATGGTGATGAAAAGCTGACTAAAAAAACTATTATTTTTGTAAATTTATGTTCGTAATCCTCCCATTTTTATATACTTACTCAATTTCCATCTATGTCACAAAGCTGAATTAATCTTGACTCTTTATGGTGGAATGAGATGGACATCACTACCCTAAGTTCATGTATGAAAAAGACACAAATGGTGTGAATATAGTTTTTATACAAGCAGAGAGATAAAAAATTGTGCTCTACATATGTAACATGTATTGTAATACATTCTGCTGTCATACATAACAAATTAGAATAATTTTTTAAAGTTGAAGTAATCAAAACAACATGATATTGGCATAAAAATAAACACAAAAACAAGTAGAAAAGCATTGAGAGCCTGTAAATAAATGTACGTACACTCTGTTTCTAGGTTTATGAGGTAAATAAATGTGTATCTACTCTGCTTCTAGGTTTATGTTGATTTGAGATGTTTTAGTGCTTTCATTCGTGCATTATAGTTGGTCATAGTGAGGTTCATTTTGATGTAATAACACATCCATGCCACATGTTGTGCTTTATTTCAGTTACCACATGTTCTTTCCCTTTTCTCTTCCCTGCCCCTGTTCCCTATCCTCTAATCTACTGGTCTTCTTTCTATTTATTTATTGCTTCTTTTAGTTGAAGCTTTATGAATATACATAAAGGCAGAGTTCACGGTGACATATTCATATTTGTACACAGGACAATTTTACTGATTTCATTCCACATTACCTCCTTTCTCCTGTCCTTCCTCCATCCTTCTCAATCCCCTTTTCTCCACTGATGCCCCTGCTATCTTTGTGGGATCCCCTTTCAACCTTTATTTTTTCCCTTACTTTGGTCTAGTTTTCACATATGTCAGAAAATATTCAATGCTTGACTTTCAGAGTCTGGCTTATTTCATTTGGCAAACTTTGTTCACTTCCAGCCACTTACCAACAAATGCCATAATTTCACATATATATATATATAAAATGTTTTATTTACCAATCATCTGTTTACAGGCACTTGAGCTGGTTCCAGAACGTGACTATTATGAATTGCACTGCTGTAAACATTTATGTGTCTGCATCACTTTGATAAACTGATTTTAGTTCTTTTGGATAATTACTATGGAGTAGTATAGTTAGGCCATATGGTAGTTCTATTCCTAGTCTTCTCAGGAATTTCCATAGTGCTTTCCAGAGTGGTTTTCCTTATTTGAAATCCCACCAACAATGTTTCAGTGTACCATTTCCCCCCCCAAGTCCTTACCACTTTTATTATTTGTATTCTGGATGATTGCAGTTTTAATTGGAATAAGGTGAAATCTCAATGTAGTTTTGATTTGAATTTCCTGGATTGCCAAGTATCTTGACATTTTTTCATATATTCGTTGGCCATTTATATTTATTCTTTTGAAAAATGTCTGTTTAGTTATTTTGCCCATTTATTGATTGGGTTATTATTATTTGTTGTTGTTAAGCCTTTTGAGCTCTTTATATATTTTGGATATTAAACCTGTGTTGGAAGAGTAGGTGGCAGATTTTTTCCCATTCTGTAGGCTCTCTCCTTACACTTTAAATCTTTTGCTTTGCTGTGCAGAAGTTCCTTAATTTGATGCTAGGTTTTATTTCTTGAGTTTTAGGGGTCTTGTTAAGGAAGCTTGTGAAAGTGGAAGTAAGTGTTGAGCCTACATTTTCTTTTCTGATTTAATTCCCAAGTCTTACATCCATTTTGATTTGACTTTTGTTCAGGGTGAGAGATAGGGATCCAGTTTCATTCATAAACATGTGGATACCCAATTTTCCCAGCATCATTTGTTTAAAAGGTTCACATATATGTTTTGAAATTTTTTCAAGTATCAGATGACTCTAACTAGGTGGGTTGATATTTTATTCAGCTTTTTCATTGCTATGACCAAAAGAATCAACAAGATAAATCCCCCTATCATGAGATTAATGCACTGATTAGGTTAAAACATTCACAACCCAATCATTTACTTATAAATGTTCTTGTATTGTCTCATACATGAGTTTTTGTGAAACATTTCGCATCTAAACCCTAACAGTTGGTCTCTGTGACATCTATTCTATTAAGACGTTTTTCACACTTATTTTTATACTAATACCATACTGTTTTGTTAATATAGCTATGTAGTAGAATTTGATATTGAGTATTGTGATGCCTTCTGCATTGTTCTTATTTCTCAGAATTTCTTTTGCTATTCTGGATCTTTTATTCTTCCAATGAATTTTAAAATTGTGTTTCTAGTTCTGTAAAAAATGTCACTGGTATTTTTATGGGGATTGCAATGAATAGGTATAACACTTTTAGAAATATGGTCATTATGACAAATTATTTCTGCTATTCAAGAACATGTGAGATAATTCCATCTTCCAAGGTCTTCTTCAATTTCTTTCTTCAGCATTCTATAATTTTCATGGTAGAAGTCATCCACTTCCTTGCTTAGATTAATTCCCAAGGATTTTCATCTACTTTGAGGTTATTTTGAATAAGATAATTTTCCTGATTTCTTTCTCATTAGATTTTTATTAGATTATAGCTATGAATTTCATTTTGATCTTAAATCCTGATAATTTGCTGAATTTATTTATCAACTTTAGAAGTATTGTGATGGAGTTTTTCTGATTCTTTTGATGTAGAATCATGCCTTCAACAAAGATAATTTGACATCTTCTTTTCCTGGTTTCATTTAATTTCCTTCTCTTGCCAGATTGCTCTGCTTACAATTTCAAAAACTCTTTTGAATAAGAGTGGTGATGGTGGACATCCTTGTCTTGTTCCCGATTTTAGAAGTACTGTTTTCAGTTTTTCTCCCTTCAGTATGATATTGGCTTTGGATTTGTTATATTTAGTCTTTATGATGTTGAAGCAAGTTCCTTTTAGGCCTACTCAGTACAATGTTTTAACATAAATTGGTACTACATTTTGTCAAAGTCTTTTCTGCATCTATTGAGATGATCATATAATTCTTGTCTTTAATTCTATTTTGGGTGGTGAATTACATTTACTGAATTGCATATGTTGAAACAACCTTGCATCCTGGAATAAAATCCACTTGACAAAGGTATACTATCTTCTTAATGTGTTTTTGAATATGCTTTACAATATTTTATTAATATTTGTTGTACCCAAATTTATCAAGAGTATTGGTCTGTAGTTTTCTTTCCTTGTTGTGTCTTGGTCTGGTTTTGGTATTAAGGTGGTACTGGCTTCATAGAATGCATTTAGCAGTGTTTCCACTTTTCAATTTCATGGAATATTTTGAGACAGAATGGCATTAGTTCCTCTTTAAAGATCTGGTAGAATCAATCTGTTATCCTGAGCTTTTCTTTGTAGAAAGACTCTTAATTACTGTTTCAATCTCACTGCTCAATATTGGTCTTTTAAGGTTTTTCTATATGTTCCTGATTCAATTTGGGAAGGTCATATGTATCTAGAAATGTGTAAATGTCTTCTAGATTTTCCAGTACTTTTTGGACTATAAATTTTCAAAATACTTTCTAATGATCCCCTAAATTTCAGAAGTGTCTGTCACATTATCCCCTAATCTCTATTTTTTGTTGATTTAGTTCCTTTTCTTTCTTTTGGCTACTTTGGCTAAGATTTTATCAATTTGTTCATCTTTTCAAAGAACCAACTTTTGTTCCATTGATCCTTGGCGTTATTTTTTATTCCGATTTCATTAATTTTGGTTCTGATCTTAATTATTTCCTATCTTCTACTGAATTTGATATTAGTTTGCTCATCTTTTATTTAGGGTCCTGAAGTGTAGCCTTAGGATATTTTTTGAGACCTTTCTGTTATTTAATGTAGGCACTCAATGCTGAGATTTTTTCTTTTCTTTTCTTTATTATAAGTGCCACAAATTTTCCACCCAGGATTTTTTAGTATATCCTCAAAGCTTTGATAAATTGTAATTTTTATTTTACTTCAATTTAGTTTATTATGGCCTGCACTTGAGATTTGCTCCTTGGTATAGAAGTATACTGTTTACTTATTGAGTGTTTTGAAACTTTTCTATTATCTTTCTGTTACCTGTTCCTATTTTGGTTCCATAAGACAAGTGAAAACATGCTCTGTGAATTCAATTATCCTGGACTTGCTGATTTTTTTTCCTTTTTTTTTTTTTTTTTTTTTTTACATTCCAGGATATAGTCTACTTTGGTAAATGTTCTAAAAAAGTGTATACTAGAGGAATACTTCAATCCTATTCATCAGAGGTAAACACCTCAACTCCCTACAAAGCTCGCTGGGCACTATTCCCAGGGTCAGCGAGGCCACACCTTCATCAAGGTGTGGTAAAGATGGAATTGTAGGCTCCACATGTGGCTCATAAGGCTGTGAGTGGGTATCTGCCTGTGGTATCTGCTATAATGTTGAGTATTATTTTCTTAATTTTTCTATTGTTCTGATTTACCATTTTCTGGGCCTTTGCCTAGAAAAAGTAGGCTTTGGGGGGGATTACTTTGTTTCATTTGTTTGTTTGCATGTTCATGTTGGTGTCTTGAATTGTCAGTTTCTTCAACTTCGTGCAGAGATTATATGAGAAAAAAATGAAAATAACCTTAACTATGTTATAGTTCTTCCGGTGGCCAAAGTTTCTAACCAGATTGCCTCCTCTCAGCTTTTGGAATCTTTTGTTTGTTTTATATATAATGTTATATAATGTCCAGGAATTGCTTTTGCTAATTTTTTTTTTTAACTAGGGATTGAATCCAGGGGCACTTAATACTGAGTCACATTCCCAGCTTTTTTTTTTTACAAGACCTTGAAAAGTTGCTTAGGGCCTCATTAAGTTGCTGGGGCTGGCTTTGAACTTTTGATCCTCTTGTATCAGCCTCTTGAGCTGCTGGGATTACCAGCATGCACCACCACGCCCAGCTAGTGTCCAGGGATATTGAGCTGTACTTTTATGGAAGAATAGAGAGAAAATGTTCATATTCTTTGTTTTCTGCCTTCCATATTTTTACTCATAAAACTTTTTCAAATACCAATATGATATAATTGTACCTAACTTCCTTAATTTGAGAGTTTACGGTCAACTTTTTACATGAAGAATATTCTGCTATTTGAATTGACAGGAAGAATTACTCCTGATTGTAAGTAACATCATTGTGAAGAGAGCTTTACAATTACTATCATCCATTACTATTGGGGGGGGGGGGCACAATGGCAAGGCTTACACCATCACTAGGCAAACAATCCAATCCCTAATTACAGCTGTTCTGAGGTTGTAGTTACTGAAGCACTTCACATCCAAAATATCTATATTACCATATCCTAGTAAAATACAACTTGCACGTATTTACAGAACATAGATGCACCATTGATTCAACTTGGAATACAGAAAAACAGAAATAAAATAGAAAACATCTCTTTTATTTGGCAAATTTTAATAGCAAAGACACTATTAATTTTTTGCAGTCTCCTTGTCTCTAACAGGAAATCTGGAATGAAAATTCCTGTGTCGTGATTCCCTAGCAGCTGGTTTTATTGCAAAGCAAGCACTGCTTAATTCCTAGGATCAAGAGGGCTAGTATTAGAGAATTATTTTTTTCCAATATTTTAATAACCACAGCTGTGCTTACTCATGGGTGGTAAAAGGGTAGAAGAGGAAAAATTCCTAGGATTTGTGTGATCATCAAAAATATCATTCCTGAGGGTAACCACAATTCTTAAAAGCCATCTATTCATATTCTGCAGATAAACTGCATAATTAGCAAGATGTTTAGCTCCTGTGGTGAGAAAGTAAATTGAGAAAATTAAATAGCTGGCTTATTTGGATACTAAACATATTCCCTGTGTAGATTTATTTAGAATTTTTAAGGTGTATTAGAGACCTGCAATATAAAGTTAGAGATATAACAAAATATTTGACATAATTTTAAAGAGTCAAAGTCCTTTTTTGCTATGCTAAATTACACTAATATAGTAAAATAATTTAAAGAGTAAATTTCAATACTGAAAAAAATTATATATTTTGCTATAGTGATTCTATTCAAATATTTTATATTAAAGCAGTATTTTAAAGCACTTTATATATTCAGGCAGATTTTATCCTTATGAGCCATAATTAATCTTGAATTTAAAAGGTTTTAATCTGGTTTTGATATCTCTACATACTTCAATGTACTATAAATAGATAGTAGAATAAGTTTGAACAATAATATTATGAATATGGAACAATAATCATTTTTACTATATTGTTTTTTAATCTTGACTACACCCACTAAGGAATACATTCTCTCATCAATTTTGTGAGTTAAGGTTAATGTTCTATAACATGCAAAGTATTCAAATTTTATAATAGATTCTTTCTTCCATTTGAAATTGATTAAAGATTTTAATACAATCTTCTTTTGTACCTACAATCAGATAATGGTTGTTCCCTAGCTCCAATTAAACATATTTTCTCCTCTTAAAGTAACCAAAGGAATCATAAAAATGAGGAGAAATAAGGGGCAGCTGTTCACAGAAAGATGAAATAGTGACAGCATCATTTGATCAAAAGTGGATGAAAAATCTTGAAAAAGATTGATTAATGTCATTAGCTTGAGACACAATATGTAGTGATGTTGTCATATAATCTGGCCGGTAACAGAAAAGATGAATATTCAAAACATTTTCTTGAGGAATAAATACTCAAAAGTATTAGTGCATATAATTCAGATATAAATGAATAGCAACCAGACCTCAAAGCTTCTCTTACTCTCGACTCTTTACTTTTATCAAAGTCTGTGAAAGCTTCCATTCTCATTTGTTGCAAGGTGCAGTTGGGGTATCATCTTTGCCTTGGTAGAAGGATCAAAAGCAAAACTAAGATGCCATCATCAAATCACAGGTGTCCCCATCATGGGCTCTCTGCAGCATCAACTCAATTTCATAATTTATAAACCCATCTAATGCTGATATTGAGAAAATCCTGGGAACAGAAATAGAATATTTTCTTAAGAAATATTGATTATTGTCCTTACTAGAGATTCCTTTAACTCTTATTCTTACATTTACTTCTCCACAAGGTCGCATAGTCAATCATCCTTTCATTCCTTTGCTTCTCCATATTATGGTTCTGGCATTGTGCCAAGCTTTGAAAATGTTCAGGACATTGAAGGTGGGATATTAACAATTAGTGAATATTTTCAGTCTGGCGGAGAAAAGCAAATAATAAGAAAACTGTAACACAATGTACTGATTTATATTTACAATAGAAATGAAATGATGAGAAAAAGAATCAGGGAAAATAGATTTTCCTGAGAACATCAGGGAATGTTTTAAAGAGGAGATTATATTTCAACTGGGTCTTCAAAAGTGAACACAATTTTAAAAGAAAGACAAAGGACAGAAAGTATGATGAGGGAAAAGTCCATGATATTTCTCCCAGTGAGTAGTGAAATAAAAGAGTTTCAGCAGGTCGAGGTAGATAGTGAAAAACTGTCATGGACAAGAACCTGGCTGCCCTGAAAAATCTCCTGAGCACTGACTATCTTTTGAGATTTAGCAGACATTATTATATCAACTCATTTCTTCTGAAACTTTCTTTATAAATATCTCTTTTCTCAACCATTTAGAGACATGTAGGAGGGGAATGAGTGTGGTTCATTCTGTAAAATGCTTCCGTTAGTCTTGTCCTCCAATGGTATTGTAATTCTTTCAGGTTGACCATGTTACTTGGGATTAGTATTGTAGATAAATATGATTTCTCAGAAGGGCAGTAAAACGGGCCATTAAAAACTTAGCACAAATTAGCTTTTTCAATGTAATTGACTGCACACAGAAGGGCCACAAGGGATTTAGGACATGAAGCAGACCCATTTCAATGCAAATGAAGGGAAACAAAAGTGTGCCTAAATGGGATGCTATTCAGTCAGGTGAGACCTGAGCAGAAAACCAAAATAGATTCTTTGGACAATCTGAGGCAACATGAAGCTTTTGATTATCAAAACTGAGAAAATTACTAAATCAGTAGTTTTTTAGGTGCTGAAACCAAATATGAGCTCTGTGAGCTCATTCTCCTAGTCCTCCCAAGTTGGTTTATATTAGCAGAGCAAACAAATGCAAAAGATTCACAGGACTTTAAGGGTCAAGTAACCTTAGGCTTTGAGTACCATTCTTTTGAATAACATGTTCCTGATGACCACACATAGGCATGGGTGTGGACACGAGGCATTCCCAATATCTCAGCATTTCAGCATGAATGAATTATGAAGAACTTCTAAAAAAAAATGAAAAAAGAAAAAAGAAAAAAAAAAGAAGTTCTTCATCGAAACCTCACCATCAGGATAATGCCCATGATAACTAACTCTAACATGAATTATCTCATTTCATCTATGCTGCCATTTCAAGGTGTACTGTCATTTTCTTTATTCCTCTGTATTACTCAGGAAATGAACAATTATAGGGTTTGAATCTCATTCAAAAAAGGCAAGAATGATACTTAAATCCATGTCCTATTCATGTCACTCAAAGTTTTAGGCTTTAGATAAAATTAACAATAATATTTCCAATGGTGACCATGAGTTTTTCCCCTAAAGATTGACCAAAGATAACATCTCAACAATTGCCCTGAGTTCCAGGCAATATTTTAATATCCTGTATTTCTGATTCAGAAAGTGAAGTATCAAAGACACAAAGTCCACTCATCAAATCTGGTAAATTGCATCTTTCAGCCATCTAAGCTAGTCTGGATCTGATCTGACCAGCCTTTCTATGCCTTCTGAGAGTGGCTGGAGGACCACTGGTGGTCAGTCACACAAGGTTTGTCTGTAGAATTTTGCATGCCATGACATTCAGGATCCTCCAAGGCACCACTGCTAATAAGCAATGCTAGGAAGCCAGGAGGCCTTATGGGGAGAGTTTCTGAGCCTCATGCACAGGAGCTGAGCCTCTTTAACCCCTTCCTATCTGGCTCTTATTCTTGACATAACTTATATTCCCCACCTCAAAGCACACATGCCCATACACACACATTTAGCTATTTAGGATTCATTGCAAAAAGAATTTATATGCTTACATTAAAGAGCTAGAACATATAAATAAAAAAAAAATTGAAATCACTTTGAGAGAATTTATCTATTAGATTCTCCTCCTACTTTAAAAGACATTATTTTTTCTTACAAAAATTAATATCAGAGCCTTAACAAAACGTGTGAGTCCTGGAAAAGTCAGACTAGCAATGTTTTGTTTTCTTTTATTTTTACAGAAATGGGATCCTATATTTAAAATTAAGAAAAAAAATGGAATATTAAAGGCAGTGAGATTTAATGATAAAAGTATGAGACTAAACCAAGTTACCTAACATATAAATTTTGTCTTCTACTAAATGTTTTTCCCTATTCCTGTCCCAACTTTGAGATGAAGAATTTGGACTTCTTGACCTTGGTTATTTCCAGTTAGTTTCTGTTAAGTATTGGATAGTATGGTAAACAGGGAATATTATAACAGGAGCTAAAATATTATATTTTTATATAGAATTTCTTAATTGCTTCATAAAGTCCAATGAGTTTTGAGAATAAAGATCAGAATTGTCTGCATACTGGATAGAATTGGGCTCACTGAATCTAGTCAAGGTTGTGTTTGACTCACAAAATAGACAAGCATGTGGCTGTTGAAAATTGACAGTACAGGTAATTTTGTAGCCATCAAAATTGTGCTTTTAAAGACTTTCTGAGCAGAAATGCGCAAAACTTTATTCCAATTTTTGAAGCACAGGACTTTGAAAACTAGAAAAACTCAGTAGAATATATTTTTTTATATATAAAATCAAATGTTCTTTTTTACCACCTGGCTGTCATTAGAAAATCTGAGGAAGATGGTGGCATTCACCTTCTTATACCCTTCTTTTAAGTGAGTTAAGTAGAAAGAGGTGTTTATACCTTATCAGATGTAAATGAGCCTTTGCAAACAACTGCCAACTAAAACTCTCTCTGGTCCTTGAGACTCGGTTTGCTAGCAAAACTTATACAAAAAGTTGGATTGTGTTTAGTGTGTTTTAGTTCATGTAACTTTGTAGATTTTCATTAGTTAAATATGAGGGGGAGGGGCTGCGATGTGGCTCAGTGGTAGAGTGCTGGCCCACCATGCAGGAGGCACTGGGTTCAATCCTCAGCACCACATAAATGTAAAATAAATATATTGTGTCCACCTAAAACTAAAAAATAAATATTTAAAACATAAAAAAATAGGAGGGGGAAAAAGAATGAAATACCAGTTAATGTACCAAGTGTTTTTTGAGATCATTGAGCATGTCTAGATAAAGCTCCATGTTGACTTCAAAAAACTATGAGTTCCACAGTGTGTGAATTAAAAAAAAAATGCACATTTGATAATAAATATGATTGAAGTGATTACCCATCCATATGTTTAACTCTGTACATATACAATAAATGCAGAAAAATAAATCAATGAATATCCACTAGCCTAGATTGCTGTACTCTAAGCCAAAATATGTTAAGAATGGGAGAAAATAAATTTATGGAATACCAAAGAAATTCATACAAAAATTTTACCTTTGATCTCCTATTCCCACCAATCATGATTTCTAAGTCATGGGAGCATTGCATAGAGATATATATCATTGTATGACTAAATCTGTACATATTACATAAAAAATATCACATTTCTGAAGTCTAATTTGCCATCCTCTGTAAATAAATGGATATTTGGAGTTAGTCTTCATTATAACAAAAGTTTCTACTCAGTAGGGACAGATGCAAGTTATTTTGATATAAAATGCTACCTAAAGGTAAATAAAGAGGTTATCAAATTTGAAAATTTAGATTCCACATTCTCAACCACAGGACACTGAAGTTTTTATTTTCTAATTTGTTTATTTATTTATTTATCATTCATTTTATTTATTTCTTTCACTTCATTTTGGTGTTGGATTATTCTATGTCAATGCTGATGTATCTCAAAATATTCTATGAATCCTTCCTGTGAATAGCTGCATGACAGCAACCTCAATTCTTCAAATTTCTGTCCACAGTATTTGCCTATTATTGAACTTTATTTTGATAGAAGCATTAAAACTGTATTATTTTATGTCTGACTTCTTTCGCAATTCATAGTATCTTTGAGATTTCCCTATGGTTTGTATGTATCATTATTCAATATTTGATATTGTTGAGTCATAAGCCATTGTGAGCCTTCTACATCCATCTACATGGGCTAATTATAAATTGAGCTCTTATGAATAAAAGCTTCTATAGCTTTTTCAGTATGATTGTGTGTGTGTGTGTTTGTGTATACATGTATGTGGACATACATGTGGTAAATTTCTAACAGCAGAATTTTTGGATCACATGGGAAGGTCATGATGATTTCATTGAAGACTGCAAAACAGTATTTAAAATAACTTCTATTTTAAATTCGCACTAGCCATTTCTGAGGTCTATACCTGCACAACTTCCTTTCTAGTGTTTGTGTTCGTGTTTTTAGTTTTGGCAATTCTAGTGAATCTGGTCTAGTATTTCATTGAAGTTTTAATTTGCATTGTCAGAATTATTAATGATTTTAAGCATGTATTTATTTGCATACCTGGCATTCTGACTCTTCAAAATATTAACTGTCAATTGAAGACCATTGTCCATTTTAAGAACTGGATTATTTGATTTTCATGATATGGTTTTCAAGGGTCCTTTACTTTGCATAGAATCCTTTGTGTGTATGTATGTCTACATTGTTGCAATGTGTTTCTTTTATTCTTGCTTTTCTTATTTTCATCTTTTCTTACTTGATGCAAGGTCCATTTGTCATTTTACTATGTGTATGTGTTCCCGGTTGGTGCCTATACTAATTTGTTCAGGCTGTCCTGAAGGGCCACATCTGGGTGGTTTAAATGCTCTGCATTGTCCATGGTTCCAGAGGCTGCAAGTCCCATATGAAGTTGCCCAGAAGGCTGGTTCCTCCTGAGGGCTGTGGAGGACGAATTTGTCCCAGGTCTCTCTCCATGGCTTGTAGAAGGTTGCCTTCTTCCTTTGACTTCACATCTTTTTCCCAGGTTTTTGCCCTTGCTGAGATTTTGCCTTCTTATGAGAACACCAGCCATGCTGTACTGGTATCCCCTAATGAACTCATCTTTATTTAAGTTAAATTTCATCTAAAACCATTCCATTTCCAAATAAGGTCACATTCTGAGGCATTAGGAGTAATAACTTCGTGATTTTGAGGACTGGAGGGGACACAGTTCAATCCACATCAGTGTCTTTAATGACACAACAAACATTCGCTCACCAGTTTGAAAATATATTCTCTCATGATTTCTTCCATCAGCTTCAGAACTGTAGTGCTCAAGTTGAGGTCAAAGACTTGTTCCTAGTATGTTGTTGTTGCTTGCTGAAAATTGGAAAGTAAGCTTCAATTTCCTCCATAAACTAGCAGCTATTACACTACCACATACTGAAAATAGTTTTCTTTCTCCACTAATTTTTGATACACTTACCTAAAATTAAAATTAATTGACTACATTTATGATGTTATTGTCTAAGATTAAAATTGGACATATGTTTGTGTGTCTGTATCCATTTTAATGTTTTTTTAATCTCCCTGTTGATAACCACACTATGTTTGTTAGTTACTATAACCTTCTTATGTGGCTCCACAATAAATCTTAAAATCCTCTTCAGTCCCTTGTTCTGTAAGTACCAACTGACTTAGCAATTCTACATTCCTTCCTCTGTTTTCTCCAACCAATGAGATTGTCTTTCTTTTTTTGCACTTTATATTCCTACATCATAATCTAAAAAAAAAAAAAAATGCTCCAGAGAAAAGCTACAGTCAATGTGGACCTTCTAACATCTCTCTTAAAAGTTCAGGCCCACCCTATCTTCAGGGTAGTAATAGTTTCTACATGTATTTTCTTTAGTCGTATAATTGCTTACTAGGAAAAGTTTTATTAAAACCAGCCACTCCATTAACAGGATCACAAGTCAACCTCCAGTTGCTTTGATTCTCCAATTATTTTGCTCAAATAACATATGCATATCTGTATATAAATACATTAGAGTCTATATTACATATACAATGGATAAAACCTTATGTATATGCCGTGTATGTAAAATCTAATAGATTAGATTTTGCTTGCTAACTCTGTTTCCTTACTTCCTACTTAGAATGACAACTATAGAGTTGTTGTTTGACATTCTGTAATGCTAAAAATGGGAGATTAATAACTAAAAGTTTATGGTAGTAGAATCTGTCAATAGGGAGACTAAGCTTAGGCAGATGTGTTCAGCATCCTGTACTTAATTTATACAGGTAGAAGAACAGCCTGTGAGCACACTTCAGATTGCAGTGGCTACAGAGGCTTCAGATAGAGCCAAGAACCTGGGGAACCAACCATGTAAGGATGGCTTGGAATTTCATAAGGATAGTGCAGTGGAAAGAGAAAGCCTTTGGAAACACAAATCCAGTGGACACCTAGTTGGAGCATGTATATATATACACACGCACACACACATATACATGTACATATATAATTTAACCACCATAAGCAATGACCACCTAATGAATTAAAAGAGTATCTTAGTAGTTTTCGTTTATGTTTTTGGTACTGGTGATTGAACCCATGGGCACTGAGCCACTTCCTCAGCCACATCCACAGCCCTTTTTATTTATTTTTTCATTTCCAAACATGGTCTAGCTAGAGTGCCTTACTTGGCCTCATAGTAACACCTTTTTTAAGGTTGTTTCACAGATTAAAACAGTTAATGTACACAATGGGTTTAGCAGAATGGTTCTCACTTCCTTAATTCATAACAGAAGATGATTATTGTTACTGCTGAAGGCAAATGCAGCTATCTTTCCTTGAAGGCCAGAAAGCAACAAATGTTGTCTCTTCCTGGCAAATATTTACCTGTAATCTGAGTTTATGCTAGCTTCCTGAAAGATAATGAAGGAACAGAAACAAACAAAACTGAGCATGGCTGGTTAAGAGATAGCGGAGAAAGAACAAAACTGATTTTCAGCCCTCAAACCCTCGTATATTTTCAGATGATAATTCGTCTGAAATTCATTCTTCCAGCATAACATAGAGTCTCTACACTCCCTGTGTGGGTCTAACAAACCATGTATGTTAATACAGAAAGAAAACTGTGAGAAGAGCTTAACATACTGCATGTGCATTATATCTCTAGAAACATGAATAGTTAGAGTCGATAAATGCCTAATTTTGAGTTTCTGTCAGTTTTAATTTTTATCAATTCTTCCACTTTGAACTGTTGTAATTTAATGTTTTTGAGCATAGTGCATCTTAAGAATTACAATGCTGTTTTATGGTTATGGAAAATCTCTACCCCTTATGTTTTTGGCAAACTTTCACACAATAATTAGAAAAATATACCAGCTTAGAATTTGTACTGAGATTTAAAGAAATAGCAGCTGAGGTAATAAATACTTTCTAAGCACAAACTACTCCTCCTTAGTATTTTATTTAACAAATATGTAGTGAATGTTTGTATTGTTCCAGGTGCACCACACACGCCCCCCAACACACACAGTATGATACAATCCCAGATTAGGGATTATATTGACAGATTCTACTGCCATAAACTTTTAGTTATTAATCCCCCATTTTTAGCATTACAGAATGTCAAACAACAACTCTATAGTTGTAAATCTAGGTAAGAAATAAGGAAGCAGAGTTAGCAAGCAAAACCTAATCTGTATATTATATTTTACATACATGACATATACATAAGGTTTTATCCATTATATATGTAATATAGACTCTAATGTATTGTAAGGAAACTCATTTGTGAACCTCATCTAAAATGTACCACTAGTATTAAAGACAGAAAGCACTAATATTTTCTGCAAAAGCAGATGGTGGGCTAAGATGGGTGGTAGCCTTTCTACTGTGTCTTAACACATCAATTACATCATCTTAGGAGGTCAGGAGGGAGGAGGGATCTGCTAGGAAAACCACAGGCAAAAGCACAAAACTGCAAAAAATGCATTATAAAGTTGCAAGGAAAGAAGTCCATAAATTTTATGAAAGAGAATGAGAGAATATGATATCAGAAATGCAGGTTGGAAACAGATTATAAAAAATTTTAATGCCATTCTAAAGCATAATATTTTATACTCATGTAATTGAAGAACACACAAATTATGACTAATCATTTTATAAAATATGAGTTATGAAATACTCTATAAATAACATCATATAATATATAAATATACAACATAAAATATACATTATAGCTAATAAATATGTACTGTTATGTAATACAATATTAATACTAATGATACATTTTATAATAGCCTATAGATAAGTATTTACAAGAAGAAAAACATCTTAAAACTTACTAGAATATGAGCAACACACATTAGTTTTTACATGGAGAAACACCATAGAGCAATAGGATTTTTTACCATTAAAATTATGTAGCAGGCACAGTGGTGCATGCCTGTAATCCCAGTGGCTCAGGAGGCTGAGACAGGAGGATCGCAAGTTCAAAGTCAACCTCAGCAATGGGGAGGCACTAAGCAACTCAGTGAGAACCTGTCTCTAAATAAAATACGAAATAGGGCTGGGGATGTGGCTCAGTGTTTGAGTGCCCCTGAGTTCAGTCCCCGGTACCCCCAAAATAAATAAAATTATGTGTACATGGGCTGGGAGTTGTAGCTGAGTGGAAGAGCAATTGTCTCACATGGTCAGGCAATGGGTTTCATCTCCAGCACCACATTAAAAACAAACAAACAAACAAACAAATAAATAAAATTATGTATCCATTATATATCTTAAATCTGGACTGAAGCTTTTATTTTATTTTAATTTTTCCTAATCATAACTCACTATATTACATTTCACCACCTAGAATTTTGTTTTATTCTATTAAACATGCATAATGGATATTGTTTTTCTGTGCATATGAACAATCAACTGTTTGGGAATTACTCTCTTAAAATCTCAAGCCTGCCTCCCAGTACCAAAGCTATTGTCTTGATGACCTGTGGACCTGCCCAGAACTTTGCATCTGCAAGAAGGCCCGGAGGGTGAGAGTCTTTCTCACTGGTGTTTTGTTTTATCTGAGGAGCTGTGGGCTCAGGGGAGCCATGGCCAACGAGCACCTGCAGTGGCCTGGTGGTCTGAATACGCTGGCGCTTCTACTGAGATTTGTGACTGTGGATCTGTCATCCTTTTTGTTTGCGGAGCTTGCTTATTCTAAGTTCCTAGACTTTCAGCCATTCTCTCAGCTGTCCACAATCTTTTTTTTTTCTTTTTTCGGGTACCAGCATTGAACCCAGGGGCACTTAACCACTGAATCACATCCGCAGCCCCTTTTATTTTCTATTTGGAGACAGGGTCTCACTAAGTTGCTTAGGGCCTCACTAAGTTGTTGAGGCTGGCCTTGAACCTATGATCCTCCTGTCTCAGCCTCCTGAATAGCTAGGATTACAAGTGTCCACAACCACATAGGACTCCACAATCTTTTTCACTCCTTTATTTCCTATATATATATATATATATATATTCTACATAGACACATTTTATTACTTGCAATCTGATCTCCAATTCAAGGTGTGTCCATTATTTGAAATTGTGGCAATGGCATTTACCTTTACTATCATTATCTCAAAAATCTGACAATAGTTGTGTAACTATTATTGGAAACATATAATAAAATAAATTAATAAATACATGACAATTATTACAATTGTGTTTAGATTTTTTTTTTTAATGTAGATAATTTTTTTGCAGGCTACTTTACTAGACACTTGATGTGCTTTGAATAAAAAAAAATGTTTTAGTACTTGAGGGACCAGTGAAATATTCTAAAAGCGTCCAGAGTTAAAATAGCAGCATCTTAGAATGGAAGACCTTTTGATGAGCTATTTAGTTTTATTAGCCTTGTTTTACATAATTTGGGTATCACTGTGAGAGAATGCCATATGGTGTCAATAAATAAGTCTTCAATGGGCTTCACTTCTCCTCTGAAATATGCATAAAAAGGTCAATTATTCCTAATTAACTCACTATTTTCTTTGGAAAGGATGTGTGTGTGTGTTTTTCTAACCAAGCACCCAGTGAGGTCACTGAGTTTTTCTGTGTGGTTGGTTAAGGACATCAAAGGTGTCAGTCAGGACAAAAGCTGAAGTGCCTTCTCTCCTAAACAAAAATGAACAAAAAAAAGCCAACAACAACAATAAACATGCACCAGCATAATTTTGCACATTTATCACTCTTTTATCTTATGTATTCCCTATAAAAATCTTGTTTTCAAACCTCTATACTTTGCCTCAGCTAGGTAGATAGAATTTAACAAAAATCTAGTATAAGGTCCTGCCAGGTCTGTGGCTTAAAGCCACCCAGCAGGCAAGGTCTCAATAAATCCATAATTTTATCTGGTGTGGGTTAAGGCAGAAACTCAGAGAAAGAACATGGGTGCAGGCTGCTGGGAAGAAAACTGCAGAGGTGCTGGGAGGTGCACAGGAATAGAGGGGTGCCCTGGAAGAACCTGGTAGGACACTAGCTTTATCTTTTACACTCCTTTCTGAGAGTTTGCAGGGACACAGTTAATTTAAATTTATACAAAAGAAAAGAGTTACAGTTAAAACCTACATTAATTATGGCAAGAAAAAAATTGAACAGGAGAATCTGTATACAGAATACAGATGTCATGGCCTGAAAGTGTGTAACGCTCAATTTTCATAGGTAGGAATTCTAGCTCTAGTGTAATGATGGTAAGAGGTGGGACCTTGGAAGGTGACTGGGTAATAAAGGCAGAGGCCTTGTTAATGGCATTAGTGTCTTTTAGAGCCATCACATATGGATCTTTTGCCCCTTGTAGCATTAAGTGAGGACGCAGGCTCAAACCAGACATCAGATCTGCTGATATCTTGACCTTGGATTCCCAAACTCTAGAATTATGAAAAATAAATGTGTTTTTTTTAATAAGCCATCCAGTCTGTGGTACTTTGCTATAAAAGTCCAAATAGAACAAGATACTGACAACTGAAGAAATACCAGATAAGCATGTCCCCAAACAAATAAAATGAATGAACTAACATTTTAAAAAATAAGCTACATTATTTAAACAAAACAAAACACTAGAAGGTGTAAAAGGGTCACATTTTCATAAATCCTGATTAGAAAAAAAAATAGAAATGTAATGAATTGAAAGAAGAAAACTGAAAGAGAGAGCTGAGTAATCAGTAATAAAATTTACATAATAAATTAAACCTATGTAATAAAGAAAGTTATGTAATAAGAAATAATGATAAAATAATGCCATAAAAGATATACAAATGGCAAAAGGAAAGATAATAAAATGAACAGATAAATACAATATAAGGAAGGTTAGAGGAAAAGAAATGTTTATAGAAATCCCAAAATGAAGAGAGAACAAAAACAAAGCAATAGACTTAAATAAACAATCATACAAATTCAAAAATATATTTTGGAATCAAGGAAGGTTTGAGGGCATGTATTTGTATAGACAACAAAGGAACTAAAATAAAGCCATTTATCTAGTTGGTAACATACCAACCCTGAAGAATGTATGCCAAGTGACTTTTACACTGTTATGGTAATTTCACTGTAAGTCTCTTAGTAGGGTGTGCCTTAAAGACTAAGAAAAACTCCTGCAAAATCCCTTTTGTTACTTTCTGATAATACAAATTTTAACCTAAAATAACTCTAACCCAATATGTTTGTGTATATTTTACAAGAAAGCTAATGAACAATTATGTCTCTTTCTTTGAGAATAGATATTTAAGGTATAGAAGAAAGACATGCAATTTGTAAGATTAAGGAAATTAGGGCAAAGAAAACACATTTTCAAAAAACAACTGTTGTCCTGATTTTGCATTGGAAGGAACATCATGAACTCAGACTGTATCTTTTTTTTTTTTTAAGAAAGAAATCCATGTATCTTAGCCCTTTCCCTTAAAAAGACTTAGAGCACTCCTAATTTAGTGAGCACCCCTACCAGCCAATTCACTGATTCTGAATTCTAAGGGTTCCTTAGGATATATTTAATTCAAAACACAGGGAAGGAATGTACAAGCTGAGTCCAGACTAGCTTTTCATTTCAGGAGTCAAGCAAGAACTCAAAGATAACCAGACAGTGCCAAAAGGACTCTGGGACCACACAGAAGTGCTGAAGACAGTGATGGTTCGGTTGAAGCATCAGTAAAATGATAACTACAATAGACTGAGCAACATCAAAATGTCTAAACCTATGAATCTATAGCATAGGATAGATAGCAACAGATAATAAATACAAATTCATCATTCATTATTTTCTCTGGATGCTGAAAATCCAACTTATTATTTTTGAAAATGATAAAGGGTAGAGATTATTTTTCCCTCCTGGATGCAAAATAACCTGATGAGTAAGGAGATGGGCGATTTCCTTTAGAGAAGTGTAGAAAATACTAAAATAAAGTTGAAATTCAATTAAAATTAAACAATGGTCATGAATTGTTTCTAACCTTGAATTCAGAATAGATATTATCTTCCTCCTGCTGTGTGTACACTGTGCCTCCTATGGAATGCTCTTGGGAAACCTTTTCTCTGACTCTCTTGTGTCTCCGTAGAACTCTGCCAATTTGTTGGCAGTACAGGGGTCAGAGCTAGTGATACAGGGACAGGATTCAGAATAGGAACTCTGCAGAGATTTTGTACACAAATTAATTGTAAAGAATAGAAGAAAGGAAAAGAGCATGCGTGAGAGAGAACTGAAAGCATTATATGGTACTCATTTTCATCCTGGTTCTAATAAACAATTTTGGGGTAGGTGAAATTTCTCCAAAGGAAACTGATTATAAAAGTGATGGTCCAGAAATTTTACTAAATAATTTTGCAGTCATTATCAATGATGTTTTGTAGGGGAGTCAACAAATTGGAAAAGCTTATGATATTACCTTACATGGAAATAATAGATAGATTGATAATGACAATTATATGATCATATGTAAGGGATACTAAGCATGTAAATAGATGCACATAGGACATTTACCCAAACCTACATATGTACTAGTTTTATGTCCATTTTAGTCATCATCATATGTTTAATGTTTTTACTTATTAATTTTATTCATAAATTATTAACATATTTTAGGATCAGGAACACAAGTTTCAATTGATAAACACACATACACATGCACACACACACAAATATACTTAAGAATCAGAATGAAAGAAGTTCCATGGTAAAGTTATGAAATTGTGAATGTTTTTCCTTCCTTAATATTTCTGAATTCATTTGTTCAATACATTTTATTCAATGAAAAAATATCAATGCAATAAAATACAAATATCATGAATTGACTTTTCAAGACTTTTGCACCATTCATTAAATCCTTTTTGGCCTTCAGTGTTATGTAAAAATACTGGAATTATTTAAGTCAGTCACACTTAGTACAAATCTCAGATTAGTCATTATCTCACACTCAGGTTTTGAACTTCATAAGATAATTTAGCCCATTAACCATGCATGATAAGTTTCCATGCAAAAGAATATTGCCACTCAAAATCTTTGATAAGTGAGTGAAATCAAATTGTGATTCATTCTATTTCTCTAATTTAGCAAACTCTAATTCTCTTTCTCATATCTTCTTCTGATACTCACATTTAAGAAATTTCTTTTTAACTTTATACCATTTACAAGAATGTGTTAAAATCAAACCACATTATAATGTCTGAGATTAAAATTATTAACGTTCATTTTTTTCATCATATTCTGAAAGCATTTATGGGAAATTATTTTCCATACATGGATTTCTATAGTATCTATTGCTCATTTTCACCAGTCCCTCCACAATATAAAATAGGTTAAGAGGAGATGCAGCTTGACATTCATTTTGGGGGAATGAAAATCCAAATTGATGCCTAACTATGGTGTTTTCATTCTTTGTCATTTCAGCACCAAGTAAATTAGAGCTGTCCTCATTCTTTTACCATTGTCTGTCTGTCTCTTTTGAAGGACAAATTCTATTTTGAACAGAGGATTTTGCTTTTGGTCTGGGTTAATCAGCCCTCTAATCCTGCCAATCACTTTAGGACCCAAGCTCTCTGTCCAGATTATAATATAACCTTCAGTGCTTGTCTGTCATTTCAAGTATATGCCATTATAAGTCAAGACGGTGTCCTTTGTATCCCTCTGCACTGAGAGGACTTATAGGAGATCTCAATTTGATTCTGCTTCCCGCATTTTAGACAACTTCAGACTCAGAATACCCCTCACTCTGAACTCCGTACAGATTGTCTCCTCCCTGTGTTCTGTGGTTGGCTTTCTGTATTTGGAGAAGGAGACCTTGAACTCATCCTTATAATCCCATTATCTTCTTCATATTTAGGTGCCTATTTTCAGGTCTGCCTCAGAATGCCATTCTGTCAAAAGCTCACGTAGCATATACCGCCATCCGCTACATATTACAGCAAAACACAGCATTCCTGGCTGAAGAATGGGCTAATAAGTATTGATCACTGCTTATTGAACTAGATGGATGTAAATTACTTCCTTAGCTCACTTCCTACAATTCCCAGAAAAATCTAATATTTTCACTAAATTTTTAGCATCTTTAAATTAATAGGAATTAATTTAAGGCAGGAATAAGTTTACAGATTAATTCTCCAGTAATCATCCTTTCTGGGTAAGCTGGTAACACCCCTACACCCACAGCCCCAGCCCTTTGTTATAGCCATGTCTACTCACCTCCACAGCATGCAGCCCTTGCTAGTTTTCACCACCTTCTCTCTGCTAGTGAGGCTGCTTCCCAGGGTCCAGAACCCTCCTTCCTTTTGTTCACTGATACATGCCAGGTGTCTAGTATGAGGCATGGCACACAGCAGATCCTCAATCATCCCCACCACAGGATCACCACTGTAGTTTTGTTTGTTTGTTTATTTGTTTCATTTGTTTGTCTTGCTTGGTAGGGGAGAGGATTTAGAATGGTGCATTTCCACACTGCATTTCCTTTTGTGTAGGTTACTTATAATTTGAATAAAATAAAGTGTGAAATTTACCCTTGTAAATTGCTGTGCTTCTTGTGTTTTGAACTGTAGTTGTCAGGGTCACTTTTCCATAATACACTCAAAAACCCGTCTGCAAAACACACTAAATGAAGGAAAGCATGTCTAATTCAATCACATCAGATGTAGTAAGAAGAGGGAGTGAAGAACATCAAGACACAGGGTTTCCTCCTCTACATTTTTATCTCTTTTAATAAACTTACTTCTTAGCAGACTATGCAACAATCCATTATTCGTTACAAGCATTAACCTTTCCAAAGAATTTTAATTTTAAAAAGAACTCCTCAAAAAGGAAATGATTTTTCAACACTGAAATTTTCAGAAAAAAGTAACAATTTGGGGTCAGGGGGTTTAACATAGTCAAGTGTGCTATCAAAATTTATTTGTTCTCTGTATCCAGAGAAACAGCTTATGGCCAATACATAGTAATCCTCTTTTTAAACCATAAATTGACTTTATTCTATAAAATGAAATGTACTGCCTAGATGTCAGCTAATATTACTAATAATAATTAAAATATCTCTGTACTTTACATGTGGTATTTTCTCAACCTAAAATAGTCACTGTTTCTCTTCTCTACAGTTTTGCTATTGAAATACTTCTCCTTGCACTAAAAATCACTTAACCACGTGGATTGTTCCCTCACTCTACAGCACTTTTATTTTTAAATCACCCTTTTGGAATTTTATCCTGGGATATTTTTATTAAATTCTAGTGCCATTAAGCAACTTAAAAATTATGAGTGTACTTAAAAGATAACTATTGCTCCAGGAAAATCATTTTAAAAATAATAATTACTCAGAAATTATTTACTGATTTAATCACTCTCAGAACTTTCAATTCCCACATATGTAGATAAGTTTTAGTGCATATGTGCAATATTTCACAATCAGATTGAATTTTATTTTAGATAAAAATGTATATGTCATATATATTATTCATCATAATTCCTACGTAAGTAATGCATATGAGAACGTAAAAACCTGGGTGAGGGAATTAATGTCCTCAATGTGCTCTTTGAGGATGCTGTTATTCCTAGTCAATTTGTTTTTTCAATGAATTATCTTTAAATGAACATTGACCACAAAATGCTAACAAACCAGTAATCCAGGAAACTAATAATCCAGTCTGCTACCATGTAACTATTTTATGAGTTTGTTTACTCTCAGATCCTGTGTTACCAACCTGCTGAGATAAGATAAATAAGATAAGTTAATGCTCTTCCCATCAATCTCCTACTTATAACTTGTTTACAATGTCATTGATCTGATGTAAAGAATTTATTAGTATGCACATCCATAAATCTATGATCCCTGTGACCTGCAGACATCTTTTGATTGAGGAGGGCTATATTCATAGTGTGACTGTTCCATGACCATTTGATATAAATTAGTTAATGGTTTATAGAATTCATAACTTTCCCCAAACATCACAGAGACTTTGCATTTCATGGTCCCATATTTATCTTCCATAAACACACTGTATTACATTCTATTTTGTGGAATTTATTCATCTTTCCTTCTATCAAATATCTTCTCGGTATCTAGGGTACCTAATAAGTGCCAGGTTCTGTGGTAAGCATTGGCGGTACACCTATGATCAAAAGAAATGTCTGTTTCCATGGAGCTTTCCTGTGGGGAAAGATAAAGTTTATCAGTGAAGACGGGGTGTCTGAGAGGTGCAATCTGAGATTTCAATGAATCCAGGAATTGAGCAAAGAGGAATCTGAGAGAAGAAACTTACAGCAGAAGAAATTATTAAAACAATTGATATAGTTGGGTCATATTTGCAACATTGGTAAACCAATAAGAGGGTCAGTATGGCTGTAACTGGAGTAGTAGCTGACCAATATTATATATAATATATACAATACATATGTATGTTAGATATGAATACGTATAAACATAACAATTTATATACAATAGATTTATATACAAAGTATTTATAAAATAATATAATATTGAGTAATAATATATAATAATTTTACTATTACGAATATCTAATCTTTCAAACCAGGGTTATACATGATCGAAGTAGTAAGGATTGAATGACAGAATAAAGAAAGCTCTTAGGACTTAACCTTGTAAGATATATCAGTCTCATGCAAACCAAAAGCAGAGAGGTGAAGTGAGTCAGCTCTGGGAAGCATTTGTGGAACAGTTGCACAACAGCTAAAACTGAGCTCATCACATTTTACTGTCTTCAAAATACTAAAATTCTAATGTTGGAGCAATAATTAACACTGACCTTTACTCAGGGATTAGTCATAAACACTCTGATATAGAGAAGTGATTATTCTAGATAATGGGATTTCCAAGATTTCTGACACATAAGGACCTTAAAATCAGGAAATCTATTGAAGAAGTATTTTCTAGGACACTTGCCTTAAAGTTATTTCCAGAGCCCTCACTGTGGAGGGGGTGCTCATTCCTGCCACTATCTCTCCTCTCCTGTCCTTGGAGCAATAGGAGCCCAGCAGGCCACATTGAAGGTGAAGAAGTGAGAATATATATTGCCAGAGAGAAAGAATACAGTCTGATCTAGGGCAGATGATTTTAGAATAGATGGCTGTTAGCCAAGACAGGAGACTCTCGCAGTTACACATGTGAGCAATGGGAAGCTAATTTCTAGGCACACAACTTTATTTTTATCATTTTAGTATTATAAATGGAACATTTTCCTATTTTTTCAGTATTTATGAACTGGTGGTTAAACAATCTGGTAGTTGTACAGGTAAATATTAGATATTTGGGAAAGGAGAAGCTAACATATATTTATAATCAAGATCTATATACCTTGTAGGATAAGAATAGGTACACAACATAACAAATATGAAATCAATCAGTTATTGTGCCATATCATAGGTGCACATTTTTAAGAAAAAAAAATCTTCTATTATAGATCACTGAATATGAAGGAAATTGCAATTGTTCAAAAAAAACATAACGCCTTTCACAATGATCTTTAATGTGGAGTTATTGTATGTTTTTTTCATGAAATAGATACCTCAATCTACTTTTAAAACTATTAGATTTATAGATTAATAACTTCATTGAAATGTAATTTACATATCATTATAATCTATTTAAAAGTATCTAATTCAACAATTTTAAGTATATTTACAGATGTGTACTCATCACTATGGTAATTTTTGAACTTTTAAAAATCATTTCCACTCCAAGAAAATCACCATATTCCTTGGGGGTTACTTTCCACTTCCACCGTTACCCTCTCCACCTACGGACAGCCTTGCACAATAACTAATATACTTGGCTCTCAACAGATTGAGGCATTTAAGAATTTCAAAATTAATGGAGTCACACCACAAAAAAAATTTTAGTCGGTTTTCACTGTTGTGACCTAAAAAGACCTGGGTCTCACTAGATGCTCACTGGTGCTCACGAGATGGCTGATTCCATTGCTCTGAGCCCCAGGTGGGGCAGAACCCCATGGGGGAAGGGAATGGTGGAGGAGAGCAGCTTAGAGAATGGCAACAAAGAAGCAGAGGAAGCTCTGCACTCAGGGATAAGGAATACATCCTACAGGCACACCCCCAGTGATCTTCCTCACCCACCCATTCCCAGTTTGCCTACAGTTATTGCCCAGTTAATCCATATTAGCAGATTAATCTACTGATTGGGCTACAGCTCTCACAATCTAATCATTAGCTCTCTGAATGTCCTTTCATTGTCTCACACATGAGCTTTTGGAGGACACCTCATATCTAAACCACACCAGAGAGTATTGTGTTACTTTATTATCTTCTTTAATGTAAAGTTTCCATGGTTATTCTATGTTGAAGCACATATCAGTATTTTAAAGAGAACATGTTATTATAATTTATTTGGCTACTAAACATTTTATCATGTGTTTTAAAAATTTGTTTATGATAATTGACAGGAATGTCAATTATAATTCTGCTGCTACATACACAAACCCTCTACATGATGACATTACTTACCACAGTGGTATATATTTTTTTGCAATCAATGAATTATGCTGATAAATCATCTCCTGAAATCTATGTGTTTTTCAGTTTACACAGTGGTATGTTTTCAGGGGATCACATTCTATGAGGATTACAAATGTATAATGACATGAATCTCCTATTGTAATATCATGTGCTATGGTTTTGGCACATGATATTACAATAAAATTTCTCTGAGTTCTGCCTATTGATCTTTTTACTGTACTCACAGCTTTGCCTTTTCCAGAATGTCATATTTTGGAATCATATAGAATGTATGACTGTGTCCAGTTTTATAAGAAACTCAAAGATTGTCTACCAAGGTGATGGTACCATTTTACACAGATTCCATCGCAACGCATGAGAGTCCTCGGTGCTTCACACACCTGGTAGCACTGACTGTTGTCACTTGCAGCAGTTATTTCCATCCTATGGATTTGCAAAATTTATCCATACACTCATCATTTGGTAGGTATTGAATTGTTTTCCCTTGGCTATTATGATCAACAGTATTATGAACATTTAAGGTGACACGTTTGCACAGTTATGCTTTTGATTCTATTGGGTATATTTGTAGGAGTAAATTTTTTTGTCACATGTTACCTCTAAGTTTAATATTTTAGTAAACTACTAGATCATTTTCCAAAATAGTCTCCACATATATTAATTATATTATATTATCCAATATTACACAATATTTTGTTATAATCTTCTACTATTACTTTCTAAATCAGTTAAGTGTAAACAGGAGACTAAATATATCAAATTGGAGCTATTTTAATTGCATAACCACCTTCTCAGACACTTTTTGTTTTTCTGTGTGAATTTGAAATACTCTCTGTGGCCAACTGTACTCAACCTTAAGAACTTCCTAGGCTATCTCTTATAAGAATATCTGATAATAAATTCTTTCAGTTTGTATCTAAAAATGCTATTATTTTTATTTGTCCTGTGATCTTTAACATATTTTTCTTTCTTTTTTTGTAGTTGTAGATGGACAGATTGCCTTTATTTTATTTGTTTATGGTACTGAGGATCAAACCCAGTGCCTCATGCATACTAGGCAAGCGCTTTGCCACTAAGCTACAGCCCCAGCCCTAACATCTTTTTCTTGATGTTTGACTGACATATTTTTTTTCTTTATAAGCACTTTGAATTCCCACTTCCTTCTATTCTACATTGCTTTCTATGAGAAGTTGGCTGTTAAACTTATTATGCTTAAAAGAAATTTGCTTCTTTCTTGATGCTTTCTGTTTTTCAGAGTGTTTAAATTTTTTTTACTATGGTATATCTGGATACAGATATCTTTGAGTTTATCCTTTTAATGCAGATTTCTGTGCATTTATCTTACTCAGAGTGTTAAACTCTTTGATTGTTTATACTAATAGAGTTCATCAAATCGGGTAAAGTTTTAAGTCCTTATCATTTATTACTAAGTGTCTCCTTTTCCTCTTCCTTATTTTTATGTCTTTAGCTAATTCATTAAATTGTGCTCCAAAAAGCTCCTCATTTTCCTAGGTTTCAATCTCAACATCACATGAAGAAGCACCATTCACTGAGAGGAAGTCATCATCCCCTTTCCTGTTTTTGTGCCTCATATGGAAATTCTAGTAATGTATGGAAATTCTACTAATGTATGGAAATTCTACTAATAACATAGCAATAAGTATCTAGTTGCTAGCTGAACAGACTTAGTTTCCTCGAAATGTGAAAACATGAGATATTATTTCTAATGAACTCCTGAAAACTTCATTATTTATAGACTTTGTATAGAGTTCATGCTCTTTTCCAATAAATATTAAAACATAAAATAAGCATATAGTATGTTTGTTTTCATCAGCTTTTTCATTGATGTGACCAAAAGACCTGACAAGAACATTAGAGGAGGAAAAACTTATTTGGGGGCTCAAAGTTTCAGAGACCTCAGTTCATAGATGGGCAACTCCATTCCTCAGGGTTTGAGATAAGGCAGAACATCAAGGCAGAAGTGTGTGGTGAAGGAGAGAATCTAGAAACCTGGCACCAGGAAGCAGAGAGAGACTTGTCCTCTCACCAACCACAAAATATATACCACCAAGACATACCCCAATGACCCACCTCCTCCAGCCACACCCTACCTGCCTATAGTTACCACCAGTTAACTCCTATGAGTGGATTAATGCACTGATTGAGTTGAGATTCTAATAATCCATTCATTTCTTGCATTGTCTCACACATGAGCCTTTGGGTGACAATTCATCTAAAACATAAAATACTATTCATAAATAAATACATGAAGGTTTTTGATCTTAGTAGAAATCAATAAGCTTTTTGTTTCCTTTTTACCATTTTTCTGGCACATAATTAGATCCTTCATAAAATCAATCTCTAGGCACAAAGAGAAATTAGAACTGAGATAATGTCTTACATCAAGTTGAATACTTGGATATCAGCCCCTTTAGATAAGAGATAGAAACAGGGCATAAGAGAACGAAGCAACCTGGACAGGATATGGTCAAAACAATAGAGCATAGTTTTAATTCATGGTTTATTTATTAAATTATCACCTATAATTAAAGTTTTATAATTGAATTCAAAACTATTCACAACTTGTACAAACTATGTAGTGATTATATCATTATGTCTTATTATTTGTTTTATACAAGATAGTTAATTTCTATGTAATATGAATGATCCTTGGAACAACATTCAAAAGTAAAATAATAGATGCACAATGTAATTTTTATGCAAACAAAACACAATGATATTTTAGATTAAGTTTAAGTAATTTCAATTATAGCTTTGAAATTATCATATATTGTTATTTTCTGGCACTTCTGAAAGGTAAAATATAAAAATATATATAAAATTTACAAATATTCAGAAAAAATGAAAATGATATTGGTAATTAAAATAACTTATGAATTAATTATGTACAGTTAGTCACACATTACTTTCCTTTTAAAAGAAATGTAGACAAACGACAACCTTTGCACCTGTTTTGATGCACACTGTGGCATGTCTTAACTCAAAGACGCATGATTACAGAAGCTCTGCAATTCCATCTCTACTATCAATAAAATGGTTGTTTTGGTTACTTTGTATCATGTTCGGTCTCTGTTTTTGGTTGGAGAAAGCATTATAAAAATGAATTCTGGATGTCACTTGATAAAACTTCATACATTTCCACAGTACCTCTGCTTTTCTCACCTTACGCTGTTAGTGTGTATTCAACAAGCAGGTTTTGTGGGTTAAGAAAACACGGATTCTGCTGATTCTGCAGGGTAGAAGCATTGGTACACGATGGAGTCCTAGAGGGGTTTCTTTTATCAAAATTCATCAGAAAAGATTCTGTATGTTATGCACCCTTATGGCTGATGAGAGTGCCCTTAGTCCGTCCAGAGTGCATGTGAGGTGTACATTCCATGAGGAATCCTCCTCCCTCTCCTCAGAGAAAAGGTGTGCTCATTGTTTCTGTGTTATTTTTTGTAGACTTATAAATTTAAATTTACCATTACTGAGAAAAGTAATAACTCTAAAACAACTATGTTAAGATGGAGAGAAATTCTTTACATTCTTTAAAATAGAGAATTCTGCCGGGTGCAATGGCCCAAATCCGAAATCCTCATGACTGCGGAAACTGAGGCAGGAGGACTGTAAATTTAAGATCAGCCTCAGTAATTTAGCAAGGCCCTGATAAACTTATGGAGAACTAGTCTCAAAATAAAAATAAATAAATAAAAAAGCTGGGTATATGTGCCCCTGAGTTCAATCCTCAGTACCAAATAAATAAATAAATAAATAAATAGAGTCCCTTAAGGAAGCTTTGGGGTTAATTTGATAAAAGCACAAAATTCATCTGCTAGTCAATACTTCATGATAGTTCTGTTTCAGACAGTGGGTATTGACTTAGTGACATTAACCCCAGGATTTTTTGTCCTTATTTTTTAATATAAGATCGTGTACTTCATAAACAACCATATATTAGCCAACTTTCTCCACATATTTCATCTTTGAGACATTTCTCTGATCCTGCACAATGTCATTCTTCCTCCTGATTTAAACTCTGATTATTGAGTTTTTATCAATACACTAAAAATGGGGCTGGGAAATATTTTAGCCAGTCAAATGTGACAAGTTAATTTGGTTTTCATGCTTATAGCTATATCATCAAGAAAAAAAAATCCTGCTTTAAAATGTGAGGAAAATGGCAGTTTACAATTGCATTAAAAATACCAAATGAATTCCATCACTCGTGACACAGTCCTGACAGGTCCCCAGTTGCTATTTATTCCAAGCACCTGTCAATGTCATCTGCTCAGAGCCTGGAGTCTACTGTGTGTGCTCTGCATTAACTCCTTCAGTGCTAGTTTCCAGGAACTTTGTTTCTAAACGAGATTGTACTCAAAATTAAAACTTTTTTTTTTAAAAAATGATGTTTGAAAGAGAATGTTTATCATTTAAGAAGAAAATTTGCCAATTGTGCCTTTCATTTTCACATTTATCTACTCCTGGGACTACAATAAAGAAGTACGCAAGCTAATGAAAGACTTTAAATTAAAAATTGAAATGAATATTTGGATTGCTTAATAAACAACAAAAACACGGCTCTGGAAGACCCATGAAGATGTGTCCTTTAAAAGAATTTATCCTGATTTCTTCCACATATAGATAGTTTTCTTAATGCATCTATCAAAAAAGAACTCCTACCGGAGCTGCATTACCTTGTATGGACTCCTGGCCCAGCACGTTTTAACTGTGCGTTCATTGACATGGGATTCACCTATGGAGGCTCATATTCTACACCTGTAGATAGCTGTCCTCTCAAAGGGTTTAGTTTAAAAATCTAAAACTCTTAATATACCCAGAAGAAGCACATGCTAAACTTCTATAGATATTTTTTAAAATGATGCAACATGCTTTAGGCTTTATCAGTCACAATAAATACCTGCTATAAGTTTTGATGCATTTTCATTATCTTAATAACCCATTCAACATTTAATATTGGTAGAGCTTTCACAGTTTGCACATCATTTTACATAGTTTATGTTCTTAATGAAATGATCATGACCATTATACAGGATATTATCATGATCCTGTGTAAAAATAGAAATCAGAAATTATCTGATGCTGTAGCATGTTTAATATAAAATTGATCTCCCCCATTTACCTTTGGTTGTCCACAATAGCCTGTTCTTAATAAGAAAATGCAATGAGAAATATTAATAATAGTAACCAATGTCTGAGCTCCACATGGTTTGAGTATGATCTTTCATTTCAAAAGCAATTCAATACTGTTATTTTCATTATGGTTACTTTGGTACAGATGAGGAACCTGAGGATTTAGACAAGGTGGCTAAAGTACCTTGTAAGGGACAGAGCCAGAATAAAACCCTAAATATTTTCATTTCAACACACGGGTCTTTACCTCCATCCCCTGCACCTAATTACTTTCTAAAAACAAGATAAATGATTCATGTTAAACTAAATGAGTGGTTCTATTGCTATCATAGCTTATTAAGTATATCGTTTATTAAGCCAAAGCATAGTAAGATTAATTCTTAGTGACTAAACACATTTATTATATATAGATGAATGATTTCCAATATTCTTGGACCTTTATTTCCTGTCACTCTGATATTAATTTTGGGAATTGGGATGTAAGACCTTTTCTGAGACCTTACCCTGAAAAAATATGAAAATCATCCACTGTTTTATATATGCATGCAAAAATGCCATCAATTAAATATATGTGTATGTGTAACATGTACACACATTATTATAATCCATTTGTCATATAATCATATATTCACAATATTTATACTAAAAATTCTGTGATATCCTATAGTTGTAATTTTTAGTTCCATACATATGTAAGCAATAAATTTTGTATGGGAGAACTATTATTGTATTATTGTATTATCCTCAAGCATTCATTTTTATGAGTTTTCTATACATGACTATGAAGTAGAAATTTTTGAAAAATCATGTAGTTATAGAGAACATTGAAGAAATAAATGATATGGTGCTTAAACAGAGGCAATATTTATACTTACCAAAATTTAAGTCAGTCAGTATTAACATTGATCAAGAGAAAAATTTGGGATACTCTTTGCTCCAAATGAGTCTACCATATTGCAAGTATGTATTGTTTATAAAATAATCCCAAAAAATTATTTCAAGATTAAAAATTATGTGTTTAAAGTTTGATATAAATACTTTAAATTCAATGGTATGTTAGACAATATTTTGTGGTATATTAGCCAATACACTTAGTGAAAGAGAATAAAAATGATTCATCAGTAGATCTAATTAAATCATTAATTTTGTCACAAACAATAATCATAAAATCATAATACCTTTCTGATAAGGTCTTTATTTATAGATTCTCCCTAATAGAGTAAAAGAAATTTAATTAAAATTACAGAATAAAGTATGCATGCTACAAGCCTTAAATTTTTGAAAACTATTAAATATAACAACATTTTGTAAAAAAGAAGATGGGTTCTGGTAATACAGAATGACTTATTTTTTTAAGCTTGAGAGTTAAAAACACCATGTCTAAAACTGATCTATCAGAAAATATATTTTAAGTGATAAAATATAGGCATATAATGAAATGATTTATATTTAAAATGGAAAGAATTGAGTTTATATAAAATCACATGTTATACCCCTTCTTTAAAGTAACGGGGCAACCAAATTCAACTCAAGTAGATAAGTTAAGAAAGTGACATGTAGGTTATAATTTGAATTACAAAGGAAAATACTGGAGGCACCAAACCTAGTCACTGTTAAAAATGGTCACTTCTGGAGATCAACATGCTAAGGGAAAGAAGCCACACGCAGAAAGTCACAATTTTTTCTCTCATTTAAGGAACAAAAATGACATGAGAGTAGTAGGGGGTTGTTAGAAATGGTTGGGAGACTACAGGGAGGGTGGAGGGGTCACAGAAGAGGGCAGGAGGGAGAGCGGGTACAATCAAAACATGTCACATCTGTGCATGAAAATGTCACATGGAAATTAACTGATTGTGCAATTAACATGCACAATTGAATAAATAAATGCCCCCCAAAAAAATAATGATCTTTTCTGTTGGAGGGAGAATGGAAGTGTGGGCCAAGGTCAGCAGCTCTGTACTTTAGACAATTCTACATAGATTTCTGTTTCCCTTTTGTTCATTTGTTTGGATCCATACCTAATAACTTTAAAATTAGTAGAAACAACTTATTCTTCCAAACAACTTTCACCTTATGAGTTGAAACACATTAAGATTTCTTAAATGCCCATATACTCCCCTTATTTGGCTTGAAAACGGTAACCTATAAAAATCAGAATATTAAACACATATGAATTTGAAGAAATTTACTATTATTTTTCAATTGACCTAACTATGTTATTTGATAAAATTTTGGGGGCTTCCTGTAAGCATGCAAAGTAGACATATTTACTTTTATAATTTTTTGATTATGATTTTTTAACTCCCTTTGGGCTACATGAGAAAGTTGCTGATTAATTTGTCAAAGAAACATTTGCCTAAAAATCAATGTTCTTTTCAAATTGAGAAGAAATTCACATAACATAAACAAAACATTTGAAAGTTTTCTATTTAATGGCATTTTGTACATCTGTAAGTGTTCAACCATCTCCTCTATCTAGTTCCAAAATCTTGTAATCTCTCTAAAGAAAATGCCAATTTAGCATGATCCCCTCCTTCCAGTCTCAGGCACCAACAATCGACTTTCTATGTCTATGGATTTACCTATTCAAGATATTTCATAGAAAAAGATTTGTACAATAAATGATATTTTCCTCATGGGTTCCAGTTGCATCCGTGTTGTAGCATGTGTCTCAGTACTTCATTCCTTTTTATAACAGTGTCAAATTCTACTCTGTTTACCCCTTCATCCATTGATGGACATTTGCTTGTTTTTACATTTTACCTATTAAGAGCAGTGATGATCCGTTTTTTTGTACAAACATTTATATCTAGGAGTGGATTTGTTGAGTCATAATATTTCCATGTGCATTTTTTTTTCTACAGAGGCTGCTTCATTTGACATCCTCACAAACAACATAGTAGGGTTCCAACTTTTCCACGTTCATACCAACATGAACCATTTACATTGAAAAAAAAAAAACTACACACATCTTGGTATTGGGACGTTTTTAATTGTGGTATTGTCTATTGTCTAATGTCTAATGTTTTCTTTTTGACCATTTGGATCTCTTCTTGAGAGAAATATCTGCTCAGGCCTACAATTTTTTAGTGAGATTGTTTTTTTTGAGTTGTAAATATTCTTTATATGTTTATATTATGAGACCCTTATAATGTATATGCTCTGTAAATATTTTTCTCTCTTTATAGTTTTTTTGCCACTTTCTTAATAATCTTCTTTAAACCAAAAAGTTGTTAAATTTTAATGAAGTATAATTAATTTTTTTCTTTCATTGCTTGATCTTTTGGTTTCAAATAAAAAAAATGCCATTGTTAAACATAAGTGATGAAAATTTACCCTGTGCTTTCTTCTAAGAATTTTATACTTTTACTTCTTACATAGTATTGCTGAACCCATAGTAATTCATGTTTCCAAATACTGTAAAGTAGGAAACCAACTTTATTCTTCTGCATCAAGATGCTCAGTGTTTCCAGCACTATTTGTTAAAGACACTGCTATTTCTCTACTGAGTATACATTGCAAATGTGTAAGAATCGTCAAGTTTCCCTTGTGTTATTGGTTTCTGGTTTCATTCCATTATTCTTGGAGCAAATACTTTTTATTTATATAATCATTTTAAAATGTGGTGAAATGTGTGACCTAATATACGGTCTATCCTGGAGAACATTTACTTTACAAACTGTATATTCTGTCACTGTTGCATGGAATGTCCTCTGTGCCTCTATCAGTTGTAGTTAGTCGATTGTTTCTTTCAACAGCTCTATTTTATTACTGATTTTGTTTGGTTGCTCTTCCCACTACTGAAGGTTGATTTCAAAGTCTTCACATATTATTGTAGGACAATCTCCTTTGTCAATTTTGTCAATGTTTGCTTTACATAATTTAGGGTTCTTTTGCTTAGCATGAGGCAAGTGTTCTTGTGTCAGAAACTTAATCTCCAGTGTTGAGAGAGGAAACCTTAAAGAGAAGATGCTTTGCCTTCATGAATAGACTAATGCCATCATGGTGGAAATGGTTTCCTCATAACAAGAGGAGTTCAGGCTTGGACCCCTCTTCTCTCTCTCTCTCTCTCTCTCTCTCTCTCTCTCTCTCTCTCTCTCCATATATATATTTTACACACATATATGTGTATAGATAGATAGATAGATATAAATATAGATATCTCCTCTCTCTCCTACTTAGATATAGATAGATAGATATAAATATAGATATCTCCTCTTTCTCTCCTAGAGAAAGGATTAAAGAAAATCCTTTCTCTCCCTCACCCTCTTCTTTCTATCCTAGCTTCTTCCATGGTATGATGCAGCAAGAAGACCTTCATCAGATGCCAGCTCCTTAATTTTAAACTTTTCAGCCTCAAGAACCGTGAGAAAATAAAATTCTGTTTTTTATAAATTACTCAGTCTCTGATAATTTATTATAGCAATACAAAATAGACCAAAATGGTGTCCATATGTTTATATTCATTGTATATTTTTGATGATTTAAAACATCTGTCACTATGTAACAATGTTTCACTGTCATACAGTTTCCATGATGTCTGTCTTCACACAATAGTTTGGGGTAGAAGATGGGGAATTAATGAGAAGATTTGTAAAGATCCAATTCTTTTCCTTGCTATGCTGATATCTAATTCTTCTTTTTAGGCTGCTTAGTCTATTCTCAGTAAAAACTTAGAGCATTATAACTTTTAATGCAGCAATTTAAAAAGAAGTTAAATTTATTTGATAATATAATGGGAAAAAACTTTTCTGGGAAATTTTTGTGAATAATGGATTTATGAATTTATTCCCCCAACATAAAATAAAGGATGATAGGAACTGTGAGGACAAAAGAAATAAATTTTTCCATCGCGAAGACAGTGATTTCGAGCAGTATGAGGTAGATGAGGGGCCAAATCGTACATAAATCTGAGGTCAGAGCATTGCAGACTGAAGAAGAGCAAGTGCAAAAATCTTGAGGCAGCTATGAGCCCAGTAAGTTGGAGCAGAAGCAAGGTCGCTTGCCCCGGAATGTGATGAGTGAAATAGGAGGCTTAGTTAAAAAGCAAGTTGGATGGGAAGGGGGTAGATCCTACAGCAGTGTGTAAGCCATTAGCATATTGTAAGAAGTGTAGTCTCAATGTATACGAATTATCAAGCCACTGGAGAGTCAAAGTTCTTAAAAGCTCAGAAGTGATCAGACTTTTGGTTCACTTTAAATGAGTGAGTTGATGGAGGTTCACCAACCCAGTTAGAAACAGCCTAGTCTAGAGAATATTATGGTTCCTGGGGAAACTGACAGTGCTCTAGTCCTGGACGTTAGGAGTGGGGATGAAAGAAATGATCAGAGGCTGGTGCTTTTTTTTATGATAGAAGTACAAAATCTTTTGGAACAGTAACTTGATTTAAGAAAAGTATTATCATGAAAATAACCAGATTTAATCAAGAAGTTATCAGCTTTTTGGAAGAAGTATAGTGAATCATTACCTTTTCTAATTCCTACAGTAACAACATAAAAATAATAAATTAGTTATAAACTAGATATTTTTACACAATATGCTAATAAACTGATTACTCAATAATAAAAGGCCTTCCAACTCACAGGTCATCTTGGGTCTGCTTTCTACTTGCTGTGATAAATAGTGAATTCATTAAAGAAAATCCTTCTCTGCATGGAGAGAGCCACTCCAATATTGAGCTTTCATGATACACCACCATGGCTACCCAAGTGGTCAAAGAAAACATGGGCATTTGGAAAATAAAATATTTTTGCCATAGATGATTCTTTGTATTTAAAAACAACCTGTCAGTGATTAGCATCATTTCTAGAGTTTAATAGTAGAATACTGGAATTGACTGGCATATGCTATAGACAGTCAATTGCTAGAAATTCAGGAGTTTTGTGAGGGAGTTGGCAGCGCTTTGGTAGTTTGAAATCAAACATGGTGCATGGTGAGAGTATTTACACTACAGAAATTGGTAAGTGCTAAAAATCAGCTCCCCTACAGTGCCAGTTTTAAAACACTTACCTTCAAGTTCTTATTTCTAAATAGCACAGAAATTGGAAAAATAGATTTATCACATGAAACACATTATTCTAAAATACTGTTCACAATAAATTCATTTTAGACTATCTTAAAATAATCATATTTAAGTGTATATTAGTGGTGTATCATATTTTAAGAGATATGGTATTTGCTTCCATTCTACACACATATCCAGAATTTCTGAGTATGTTTTTTAATAAAGAAAAAATAAATACAAAATCTAAATACTTAGTGACATCAGGACAAATGTTAGCTAAACAAAATTTTAAAATGCAATATTTTTTCCTTCAAAATATTTTGAAAGGCAGTATACAATGATCAAATGCTTCAAAACTTGTCTTATATTTGGATAATTGATGATGTTTTAAACCTATGTATCACAATTCCTTAAAAACAGGATTCTAGCAACTGAACCTGCAGACATGAAAGAGGGGTTACATCGAATAATTATTTTGACAATAACCACCCTTGTCCCCTGCTTGTTCTTGATACAACATTTCTTTTCAGATTTCTCTTTCAAGACATGTATCCTGTCTCTCTTGTTTGGCAGTAAATTGTGTTTGTTCCATTAAATTTACAAGATTTTCACTGCATAAAGTAGTCTCTGGAAGAATCATTTTTACCTGTCCATCAGTATTTGCTACCTTATCCCCAAGAATGCCTCCACTCACACCTTCACTATACTGCAGATGGGAGAGCATAAGAATGACTCATCCATTAGTTCTTTCAAGGGAGAGATTTAAAATATAAATAGTGTAGGGTTTTTAAAGCATTTTAGAAAAACTCCATTTTGAATGCTTCTAAGTGTCTAGGCTGACAAATAACAGTGCATGTAAGCCATCTGTTGATATGATTTCATTAGTTTGTAGGCAACTTTACAGTTAAATGTAGAGTGAACTCAGAAAGACACAACTCTTACAAATTATAAGGTCTTGTTTTCCGTTGGGCATTTCATACATTCTCCATCTCCCAGCATCCTGCTTCCAGATGGTATGGAAAACTGCCTGATCTTGACCTGAGAGCTCATCCTTGTAGATAAGGGTCTCCATGACATCAGAAGCAGATGCAGTTCAAAGCCCAGCATTACTTCACTTCTGCTGTGAGGACATGGGTGAGTTACATGAATTCCCCACCTAGAAAAATCCAAGTAAAAGTGGGACATACCCCTAGGATTTTAGGGGGGGTTGTATTAAAAAATCACACATATGCACTCTGTGTACAATGTATTCTGTATCACTGTTATTCTCGTTAATGTTGTTAAGACATTAGAAAAATTTGCTAAGAGAACAACTATTATCCAGTCACTCAGCACACGCTGCTCTTTCTTTTGGCAGGATTCCTATAACTAATATTACCCTGCCTTCCACTGCGGCATTGTTCACCCACTCACATTCTCTTCCACATTCCTGAATGTTTACTTCCTTGAAGGCAAACTTGATTCTTAGGGTTCCATTTTTATGTTTCTTGGCAGAAAACGCAGTCTCACCTTGTAGTTGTTTGTTGGTCATGAAAAATGTGAGTAGAAACAGGATATCAAGACTCTAAAACTAGAAGATGCTCAGTTTTAGTTCTTCTGGATAAATAATAAGGGGTAGAATATCTGGGTCATATGGTGGTCCCATTCCTAGTCTTCTTAGGAATTTCCACACTGCTTTCCAAAGTGGTTGCTTTCAATTGAAGACACACCAACAATGTTTGAGTCCACCATTTTCCCACATCATTGCCAGTGTTTATTGTTATGTGTATTCTTGATCTTTGCCATTTTAACTGAAGTGACATGTAATCTCAGTACAGTTTTGACTTGTATTTCCCTGATTGCTAGGGATATGGAACATTTTTTTAACATATATGTTTGCCATTTTTATTTCTTACTTTGAGAAATATATATTTAGTTTTTTTTTGCGGGGGGGAGAGAGGGTACCGGGGGATGAACTCAGGGACACTCTAACCTTAAGCCACAACCCCAGACTATTTTTATATTTTATTTTGAGACAGTATTTCACTGAATTACTTAGTTTAGTTCTTTTGTCCAATCATCATTGATCGGATTATTATTGGGTTTTCTTTCTTTCTTTCTTTCTTTTTTGTTGCTTTTAAGGTTTTAGTTCTTTATATATTCTGAATATTCATCCCCTTTTGGTGAAGTAGCTAGCAATGAGTTCCTCCCATTCTGTAGATTCTCTCTTCTTCTATGTACAGAGCGTTTTAATTTCATGCCATCCCACTTATTGGTTCTTGGTTTTACTTCTTCAGCTTTAGGAGTCTTGTTAAGCACTCACCTTCTCATCTGTCTTCCTGTTACAGGATGAGTAATGTTCCTTTGACCAACAATGGTGGCCTTCATTATTTTTCCTCTTCAATGATCCATTTACCTCATATCACCACTGGATGATCCGCAGATCCCTTCTCCTATTTACAGATAAATTTTGAAGAAAATCAAAACAAATTTGCATATACTCTACAGAATTCTATCCCATTAACTGTCACTATATCCTGACCTGATGTGCCTCTACTATATCACCAGAATGCTGAACCCTCGGGAGACTTGAATATTTTCATTTTACATGAGCTCCTTACATGTCAAATATGCCCTTCTTTTTGAAAAAATGTCCATACCTAAATAAGTTACCACAAGTTATCATATATTTCTCATATTTTTCTAATCACTACTTTGTGGATCACATTTTCTGCCTGAGTGTTAGAAAGTCCTTTTCTTTTCTTTGTAGTTTTATTCTTCATCCTTCGTGAATTTCTGTGCTTCTCTACTTTAATCTCTTCTGCTATTGTTTCTAAACAACCTATATTATAAAGACCTATTGAAAATAATAGCTAAGATATATTTAGAGTGTTACCTATAGATTAATGTTTCCCAAATTTATATCCTTTCCTAAATTCTTTGCTTTCAAGAGCCATATATCCAGATCTTGTCACTACCTAAAATTTGGACCACAAATAAAAAGGTCTGAAAGAATACCTTTTCCTCCTATGTATAAATATAGTCATATATTTCCTTATATATTTCCTTATACCAAAAACTGAGTTCATGGTTGAATACAATTTAAAGAATATATGTCACTGTGAACTTTCATGGAAGGAAAGAAATTTATGTTATTGAGTTGAATGTGTTTAGACCAATCATTATCCTCTTCAATAAGATGAAGAATGGGGATTATTGCAGAATATTTATATCCTACCAATATTTGTAACATGAAGAACAAAAGGGTCAAAAGATTTAGAAATGATCAAATTTAAATTTGAATGTAAACAATTTCTTTGTCTTTACATGACTCTTAAAAAGAAGAAAAACTTTATTGTAATAATAAAGGTTAATTATAAACACTTCCTGGACTATTCCATATATTCTCCTTGTTTATATTTTTAAAAATTAAATCCACAGTACAAAACATCTGAAGACCATAAGAGCTTATAAAATACAGCTGTTTTCACTTTTTTATGGGATATATTTATTTCAAGGATTGTGGGTGTTATGGAAATTGCTCACTTAGAGTGAACAAGAAATATTTTCAACTCACCCTATTAAGTTTTGTAACATTAGCATTTTTAAGAAAAATGAAGTCTCTATTTAATGCTCTTCATGCCAACTAGTCCATAGAATTAATGGATTATTGACTTGATTTAAATCTAAACAGGACTCAAGGACTGATTTCCTCTAAAAATCTCCCCAAACAATATATGACCCAGTAAACATCATTTTAGCCAGGCCTATGGAAATATGGCCTCTCGTCTTCCCTGTGGTTCTCATCTACATCTACTATGTAGTTCTCGTCTGTAATCGCATCTGTATTTAAATAAGGTGAAGTTTTAACACAGGCCAATATGAACTTTGTATCCTGTGTTAGTCAGCTTTATGTCACTGTGATCAAAACTCCTGATAATAACTGAAGGGAGGAAAGGTTCATTTTGGCTCATAGTTTCAGATGTTTCAGTCCCTGTGGTGCAGCTTCACTGCTCTGGGCCTGAGGTGGAGCAGAGCACATCATGGCAGGAGGGTGTAACAGAGGAGGGTGCTCAGCCCATGGCATGCAGGGAAGAGGGGGCAGGCCTCAAGGAGATTAGCCCTGCCAAGGCATAACCCATGAACTACTTCCTCCTTCTAGGTCCTAACCCCCAATAATCCATTTAAATTATGTTTCCATCAAGATTAGGTCAGAGACTCTTGATTGGATCATTTCTTAGAAGACTCACAGTCCATCACCTTTGCACTGGGGACCAACTCTATATACATGAGCTTTTGGGGGAGAACCCAGTTCCCAACAGTAATGCATCTGATATACAATGGAAATGGCTTAGCCTTTTAGGTTGTGAATAATCGGGCGATATTTTCTCTTCAACTATACTTCATGCCTTTTTCTCTTGATTAATTTGATTTGATTGTTTCAATTTGATTTGGACTGAAGTGCAGAAGTTTAAGTTTCTCACTCAAAACAGCAGTCCAAGTTAAGGCCTCTCTCTCTCTCTCATCTAAGTACACTTCTTTTTATTCTCTTCTTTCCTCAATTCCAACTGGTTTTCCAGAAAACCGCTTTTAAGGTTTTAAACTATCTCCTGTATTTGTAAATATTCTCTTAAAATACAACCTATATTGTGTTGTAATGTGTGCCTGTATTTTCTTGAATTAAATATCACTGTATAATATAATTATTTCTTTTTTCTGTTGTTATTCAGTTTTTTCTTTGCAATATCTATCCACACTGTCGTGCATATAACGTGGTGTATGCCTTTTAACCAACGTCTACAGAGTGCTATTTTGTTTATACCTTCCGCAAGTCACTCATTCTTTCCTTCCTGGTTTTCTCATTCATCTGGCATTCATATACTGAGTCCTTAGGATGCATCATATCCTGCGCCAGGCAGAGGACATGTAGCATAATCTACGTTATAATCTATTAAGGTGCAAACAACCCAATCAACAAATGGGCCAAGGACCTGAACAGACACTTCTCAGAGGAGGACATACAGTCAATCAACAAGTACATGAAAAAATGCTCAACATCTCTAGCTGTCAGAGAAATGCAAATCAAAACCACCCTAAGATACCATCTCACTCCAGTAAGATTGGCAGCCATTAGGAAGTCAAACAACAACAAGTGCTGGCGAGGATGTGGGGAGAAGGGTACACTTGTACATTGCTGGTGGGACTGCAGATTGGTGCAGCCAATTTGGAAAGCAGTATGGAGATTTCTTGGAANATGGCAATATGTAAATCAATGGATGTGTAACTGATGTGATTCTGCAATCTGTGTATGGGGTGAAGGTGGGAGTTCATAACCCACTTGAATCAAAGTGTGGAATATGATATGTCAAGAAATTTGTAATGTTTTGAACAACCCACAATAAAAAATTAAAAAAAAAAAAGGTGCTATAAATCTGCTAAGGTGGAGACAACAGGCACACTTATATTGCCATATTGCCCTCACAAAAGATCATGCAGCATATTAGACTCCCCAGCAGGGCACAGGGCCCTTTGTTCACCAAATCCTTAACAACATTTGATTGTATACAGTATCTTTATTTTAAGAAGTCAATGAAAAATTGGGCATTTATCCCTGACAAAAATGCCAAAAGAAGAAAAACACTATGAAATACTCAATTTAAATGTAAACAAATATGCCCATAAAAATCTATATTCAGGATGAGAGAAAACAGATTCTTTACCAGCGTGTGTATCATACTGAAAAAAGCAACAAACCTACACTGAGTAAAAAAAGCAACCTTGATGAATCCAAAATATTAACCCTAAAGTACATGTGTTCTGAATAGGAAGAAGTAAAAAGGATAGTTTTTTTTTACTTTTCTATAAATCTGCAAATGAAATGATCTTAGGTTTAAAAAAAGGGAAATTACTGTGTAAGGAACTTTTTTCAAATATTTAGAGAGAAGCAACAGTGAAATATAGAACAAGTTATACTTTATCTAAATTAAAATTCTCTTGCAACTATTAAGAACAAGAAATATTCAAAATAAATAAAGTAACTTCATTTTTAACTACAAGATTTATATAAGAGCAAAAGGGCAGAAACAGAGAATTAAGATAGAAAGAAATTATAGAAAATGAAGACAACAATCCATAGGAAGAAATAGATTATTAACACTAAAACTTAACACTTAAAACGATCTTGAAAATGGATAGACTTCGGATAAATTCATCCACAAAAAATAATATAAAGGATGAAATAAATTATAAAATAAAAAGAAAATTACTTATAATATAATTATTCAACTACTAAATATAGTACTTTAAAATTTTTTAAAAATTATTCACATAAAATTCTGAAATTATATAAAAGTATGAGAATTAATGTAACAAAAATTAATATTGTGAGAAGAATGATAACTTTAAATTTATACACTAAACAAAAAAATTCACTTTCCCTTTCCACCAAGAAAGATATATGTCATTCATTATCTTCCAGTCATGCCATCAATCTTCAAGTGCTCAAGGCAGCAAGCTCAGCCCTGCTTCAGGGCCTTGGCACATGCTATTCTCTCTGCCTGGTATACATATCCCCTGCCCCCCTCACCTGCCAACCTTCACTGTACCCTAAACACGGCTTCACATGTTACATTTTAAGGAAAGCTTCTCTTGTTCCCCAAAATCTACACTCCCAATTACACCCTCCCAGGGAATGGGTTCTTCTTTATTCTTTTTCATCCTTTATCACATGATGATTGTTTTAGTTGTTGTTGTAGTTGTTTTAGTTTGGCTTGTTTTTTCCATATTTTTATTGGTGCACAATAATCATACATAATGATGGGATTTCTTGTTTCATATTTTTTATGCATATGATGTAACTATGTAATTTGGCCAATATGATTCCCTAGTGTTTCCTCCCCTCCTCTACTGATGTCCCTTTGATTCTCATGAGATCCTCTCATCTTTCTTTTCCCTTTTCCTCTCCAGCTTCATTATATGAGAGAAAACCTATGATCCTTAATCTGAGTTTGGCTTATTTCACTTAAAAAGAAATATTCTCAAGTTCCATCCACTTTCCTGAAAATAACATAAGTTCATTTTTCTCTATGACTGAATTAAACTAGTTTCATAGTTTTTAGTCTAATGACAAGATCTTTGATTCATCTTGAGTTTACTTTTGTGCAGAGTGAGAGGTAAGGATCTAGCCTCATTCTTTTATGTATTGAAGACCAGTTTTTTTCCCAAGACCAGTGGCTTAAAAGGCTGTCTTTTATCTAAAGTATATTTTTGGCACCTTTGTCAATGGTCAGATCACTATTTGTGTCAATTTATCTCTATGTCTTCCATTCTGTCCAATTGTTATATTCTGTTATATGTGTCTGTTTTTATACTAGTATCATGCAGTTTTGTTATTATAATTCATTGTAAGATTTGATGTTATGTATTGTGCTTGCTTGCTTTTTTTCTTTTTCTTTTTTTTTTTTTTGGCTAAGAATCTCTTTGAATATTCTGAGTGTTTGTCTTTGATTATTTCAAATAAAATGTAGGACTTTTTGTTTCCAGTTTTGTGAAGAATATATTTGATATTTTGATGGAGATTGCATTGAGTCTGTATTGCTTTTGGTAACGTGGCCATTTTAATATTAATTCTACCTATCCATGAACATGGGACAGCTTTCCATCTTTTTTTATTTCTTTCTTCAGTGTTCTGTAATTTTCATTGTAGAGGTCGTTTACCTCATTGGGTAGGATTTGATTTTAGACTATTGTGAATAGTTTTGCTTTCCTGATTTCTTTCTTAGCAGATTCATTATTGGTGTATGGGAAAGCTCTTTATTATCCTATGTTGATTACATATTCTGCTATTTTTCTTAATTTGTTAGCTTTAGAAATCATCTAGTGGAGCTTACTGGATCTTTTATTTTTTGGATGGTATCATTTGCAAACAATGATAATTTGACCTCTTCCTTTTTTATCTTTAATAGCTTTCTTTTCATTCTTTTCTTAATTGCTCTGATATAATTTCTAGTACTAAGTTGAATAGGGGTGGTGAGAGAGAATATCCTTGTCTTGTTCTGGGTTTTAAAGGAAATGTTTTCAGGTTTTCCCAGGTCACTGTGATGTTAGTTTTGGTCTTGTTGTATATTGCTTTGATGATTCTGGTGTATGCTCTTTCTGTCCCTAGTTTCTTCAGCATTTTTATCATGAATGGGTGCTGAATTTGTCAAAGGGTCTCTACATGTACTGTCATAACTATGTGTTTTTTGTCCTTATAGAAAAGGGAGAAACAAAAATAGCAACAACAGCAGCAAATAATTTCTAGTAATAAAATAAATTTCAAGTGCCTTCTATGACATGTATAATACTAATTACCACACAACAGGAATTGTTATTGCCAATAGAAAAAAAAAAAACAGGCAACAAATAGCTGTGAATGAGAGCTGGCATTAAAGTGACCAGCAGGTGTCAAGTACACCACCCACAGTACTAATAACTGCAACATAATGAATGGTGTTATACAAAGCAAATAATTCCCAAAGATGGTGAAAATACAGTTCATGAAGAGAAACAAAACAGTGATAGGAAAGTACAAGACAGTTTAGAATGATCAAAATGTGAACAGAAAGAAAGATAACAAGCTCCTTCCGTGTAGCCTAGGGTGAGCCTAGCAGAAGGTGAGTGAAACAGGCATGGAGAAGATTGAGGCCGGGAGGATTCAAGTCAGGTGTATGGAGGGGACTTCAATTTGCTTTCCTTGGAGTCTTTGCACCTCATGTGATCACTGCAAAACCGGTGTGATTACACTTGGGGACTGAGTCTGGGAAGGCCATAATTGCAGATGTCAGAGTGTGAGAGACCTCTGGAGGATCAGCTCCCCTGCCCTATAGTTCTTGAGAGGCACCTGAGATCCATCCTACCAAAAGAGACTGGCATGGGCCCAGCCCTAGGGCTGTGTTGATTTGATCTCTGCAGAGCAGATAACACCCTACTAAGTCACTAAGACCTGCTTAGGCAAAAACCTACCCCCTGGAACTCCTCACTTAGAACCCCGTAGCAATCCCACCCTGAGAGTGCATAGATCTGATGTGTCAGCCTAAAACTGCAGTTGAACATGATAGTCATTCCCTCTGACCTTCCACTGGTGAGGAGGGGAGTTGAGAGCTACTTTATCTAGTTTCAGTTTTAAACCAGTCTAGCTGGCAGCTGTAGGTAAGCAACACAGAGAGAAAGGTTTAGAAACCCCAGTCCTTCATCTCTCTAAGGGGTATATAGCCAAGAAAAAGTGGAAAGGACCCTCAGGTACAGGCAGTGACAACCCATCCTCATTAACAGTTTTAACCACCTCTGTAGAAACAAATCTTTATTTTTTTCATTAAGAATATTTTATCCTACTTTGTTGTGGTTATGGCTATGCTGACATGTACATATGATGGATAATATATGTAACAATATATACTGTATATTTTATATAAAATATATATTTCATTGATATATTTATATGAATTATATAGGTATATATTTCTTTTTTCTCATTTTTGGCATTTCTTCTCTCTTTTCTGGTACTGGTGATTGAACCCAGGGGCACTTAACCACTGAGCCATTTCCCCAGCCCTCTTTTTTATTTTTTATTTTTATATAGATGTCACTAAGTTACTGAGGCTGGCTTTGAACTTGTGATCCTCCTGCCTCAGTCTCCAAAGCTGTTGGTATCACAGGCATGTACCACTGCACCTGGCTTCACATTCCTTTTTTAAAAATGTTAAAATTATTGTTATTTTTCTTTGTATTTTCTTTTGAGGGTTAGGGATTTTGTTAATTGATTTTGGTTTTGTTTGTTTGTCTCTCTTTCTCTCCTTTTTCTCACTCTCATGGTCAGATTCTCTTTTTTTCTTTTTCTTCTTTACTTATGGTTTCTTTTATCTATTTTCTCTCTTGTTCTACAGTCATCACTTGCTACATCCCTTCTGCTGCCCCAACCAGCTTGACTCTAATGTCCTCTTTCTTGTCTTTTGTCAATGTAATCATATTTCTGAGTCTCTAAGAGATCTGACCATCCAGTATTGAACTTCAGTGAATTCCCTCTTTCACCTGCCTTGCTCAGACGCAGTAAACCATTGGTTTAAATCCCAAGCCACAGAGTGACTGGAAATGCAGCCTTTCTCTAATCTACCTTCTTTAATCTACCATTCTGCTTGTAATAATGTACTTATTTGATTATATTTTCCCTGATCATTTCTTATTCTCAACAGATGGCAGGTTTTTCCTTTCTCGATTCCTAGTGTATGTTAGAACGCATGGCATGGAGTACCTGAACAAGAATGATACTCAGTGAAATAATGAATCACTTCTTCCTATATTTGCTTATGTAGCTCTCTACCAAAATGATCTTTTATTGACTGCATTTGCTTTCTTATATCCTCCTTTAATTCACAGGACATTTTAATTATGTACATCCTGAAATCCTTCTCTGTAATTTCTTCTGCTGTGCCAGCTATGAATTGTAATAATGTAGTATCTTGATTTGTTTGGGGCACTTTCTTCCCTTGTCTTTTCATGTTGTTTCTGTGTATTCCCTTCTAGCACTGTGGATCCTTGGCATTACTATTTTATCCTATAGACTTACAGTGCCCCTGCAGGGTTCCTATACCTCTCCTTTGAGGGGAAGGTCAATGTTAACAAATCCCAAGACAAACAGTATACAACCTTAAACCAAAGAGTTGCTGTTAACATGTTTACAGTTTGGTCACAATATACAGAAATGGTGAGTTCAGTTATTATCTATCTACAATATAAACAGTAGGTTTGCAAAAGCATTTGAAGTTTCTGATGGTGGGCAAACAACTGGGGGTGAGGTGTAAGATGAGATGTTGAGGGGGTAGGAGGTGAGGATATAGAATTATTATATCTTAGGAATTGTGAAAGAGGACTATAAAGAAGAAGGTTAGTAGTAGGAGAAGAGAGAAGAAATAATTTTGGGTAGACAAGTAAGTGGGAAGACAGTGGAGTATGTAAAACAAACACACATAAATATTAAGAAAAATAAAAAATGTAAAAATAGGAGAAAAAAGAATATAAAACACAACTGAAATATACTATTCAGACATCCTGGTCCTCAGTATCCTAATTCATGAGAAGTACTTGTGCACTTATGCTCTGCTGTATACACTATTGGTCTGATGATTTTTCCTGCAGAATATATTCTTAACAATAATTGCGGGTGAGGATACTGGGGAAAATGTACACTCAGTTTGGTGGGACTGAGATTGGTACAACCAATTTGGAAAGTGGTATGGGAGATTTATCAAAAGGCATGGAATGGAATCACCTTTCAATCCAGCTATCCCATTCCTTGGTATTTATAAGAAAGAAAGAAAGAAAGAAAGAAAGAAAGAAAGAAAGAAAGAAAGGAAGGAAGGAAGGAAGGAAGGAAGGAAGGAAGGAAGGAAGGAAGGGAGGGAAGGAAACTAAGATCAGAATAATGTAGTCATTCATACTGATGTTTATAGCAGCATAATTTACAATAACAAACTTATGGAACCATACTAAGTGCCCATCAACAGAAAAATACATAACAAAATGTATAAATATTCATTCATAAAGAAGAGTGAAATTATGTCATTTGCAGGATTATGGGTAGAACTAAAAATTATCATGCTAAGTGAAATAAGTCAGACCTAGAATGCCAAAATTCAAAAGTTCTCTTTCATATTGGAAGCTAGAGAGAGGGACAGAAAAGGATTTTAAAAGAGTAGAAGTAAGACCAATGAAGCAGGGGAAGAGAATGGAAAGGGAGAGAGGAAGGGAAGGCACGGGGACGTCCTAGGGAATAAAATCTACCAAATTCTGCTATGTGCACATATGAAGACAGCTTGGATAATCTTGCATATATAGAAGTGTGGATATATCTATATGTGTAAGTGTGTATTTCCAAAGTTCTAAAATAAGTTTACAAGGCATACACTTATTACCACAATATCAAATTTCCTGATATTCCAGAATAAAACAGCAGATAATTATTTATATATACACATATAGTATATATGCATATATATAACACACACACACACACACACACACATATATATATATATATATATATATATATATATATATATATATATATATAATTATAGTATAGTTTTAAAAGTCATAATAATAACAGAAGGAAAATCAGGAGAATAAAGGCAGCAAATCAGGGAGAGGAAGAATTTTAAGGAAAGGGAAGCTGCTGAAGAAGGAGACTGATCAAATTATGTGCACGTCTGAATATAGCATAATGGATCCCACTATTAGGTATAATTGTAACATATCAATAAAAATAAATTTAAAAATGTGTTCTGTAGTAGCTCTTTGTGAATAAAATAATTATCTACTGCTTTAATCTGGAACATCAGGAAATTTGATATTGCGGTAATAAGTATATGCCTTGTAAACTTATTTTAAAACTTTGGAAATATACACACATACACATATAGATATATCCACACTTCTATATTTAATCTTCAGGCCATTTGTATCCTTTGTGAGTTGGCAGAAATAATCACTGACAGTTCATAATAACACCAGATAATTATTAAATGCTTTCAATATGTATCAAGTTCTTTTAAAAAGGAACTGTTTATGCCAATCTGGAAAAATTTTCCTTCTCCCTGCATCTCATCACAAGTAATGGGCTCTGATTGTATGATCATATTTGTAAATAAAAGTCTATATCCCTTAAACTAGATAAAGACATATGAGGTCCCATGAGGCAGAGCCGGGAACATATTTTAAAACAAGATCTGCTGCCACCTCAAAATACCTTTTCACAAAAATGAAAGAAAATGAAAACATTTTATTATTAAGTAAGTATCGAACAGGGAGATGTTGTGCTGGCAATCCAATGAAGACATCACCAGGCCCCCAAATCTTTCCTCTCATAGAGGCAAGCAAATACCACCCATTCCATAAGTGTCCTCAACATAAACCATCACTGGTGCCCAACCAAGACCCTGACAGCTTCCTTTGTCACACAATGCTCATCTTGGATTCCTTTGTAATTTGGATAGTCATTTGTGTTTGCTAGTTACCTTCAATTGAAAAAATCAGTTTCTTCGTCCTTCATGGTCAGAGGTCAGCTGCCTTTTGGAGAGGTGCCCAGCTAATATTAGACCCCTATCATCCTAGGAAACTGGGAGATGGGGCCCTGTCTTCTCTGATGGTCACAATTCAAAGAGAGGATGCTCAAGTCCTTGATGAAACAGTCCTGGGCTATATACGTATATTTCAAAGAGGCAGAGAAAGTAGCTAACAATTTTTCTAAAGCAAATTCTTGAAAGAAAAAAAAGGAAGTAAAGTCTTGTTTTTAACAGGGAAAATTAAGTATCCTAATTTTAATTTTTATTTGCTGTCACATGAGGTAACTAAGGCATATGTTGATTCTAAGCAAAGATTTTTTTTTTTTTTTGCTTATTTTAAAGGTGGTTCCAAAGGTAGAACAAACAGGAAAAGATGTTGAAGCCTAACAGAGAATGAAATAGCTGTCCTCTTGTGCAAAAAAGGTTTAGATTTATCACATATGAATTTGGGGGGAATATTAATAAAGAGCTAAAGTTTGAAAGACATAGGCTTCAACATAACCACAGGGAAAGATCTACCCAATGGCTGAATGCAGTGCCATGACCCCTGGCTTAATGTTTAGTAGATTTCCCAGAACTTGTCAAAACATCTGCCCAGAGAGAATAGTGGTAAAGCAATCCAATATTAGTGGGTGACTGCACCTTGGCAGGGTGCCACTCAGGGCTTCATCTAGCACAGAGACTTCTGAAATATTTACATCTTTTATAGATAAGAAATGTACTCATATTCTTAAGTGCTGAGTCAGAGACATACTTGATAGAATAAAACCAATGTAACACTTTTGCTTTCCAGCTTGGAGCTGCCCAGCTCGAGAGATCACCCTGTGGATGGATCTGTTATATGGGCTGTCTTAAAGGCCAGAGTGCACGGCTAGCAAGAAAACACTTTATTAACGCTTACTTTACTTAACGAGATTCTTTCCAAAATTAAGAAAAATGTGTAGGTTTAGAAAAATGCTGTTGTGGGTAAATAGAAAGACAGGAAATAGAGCAAGGGCAGAGAGGACTATTTGCATCAAAATGAGGGAGACGGAATAAAGAGCAAGTTCAATACTCCATGAAAGTCATAGAAGAAGATGAGAGAGAGAGAAAGAAAGAAAGAAAGAAAGAAAGAAAGAAAGAAAGAAAGAAAGAAAGAAAGAAAGAAGGAAGGAGAAGAAAGAAAGAAAGAAAGAAAGAAAGAAAGAAAGAAAGAAAGAAAGAAAGAAAGAAAGAAAGAAAGAAAGAAAGAAAGAAAGAAAGAAAGAAAGAAAGAAAGAAAGAAAGAAAGAAAGAAAGAAAGAAAGAAAGAAAGAAAGAAAGAAAGAGAGAGAGAAAGAAAAAGGAAAAAAGCTAGTTGGGAGCAGGGCTGTGCAAGGTATCTTAAGGGGGTGTGGGGGTGGGGTGTCTACTGCTCCAAAGGAAGCCAAAGCCTAGAGGTAACCTCAGGGCCAGTGGAAATCGAAGCCTCCCAGGTCTTGATCAAAGCACGTTTGAACAGCTGAGCAACACAGAGAAATTCCAAAAGAACTCAATGCTGAGGCCGGAACATGCCCAAATAATCAAACTACAATTTGCCAAAAGGCTTAAGTTAATAACTTAGATGGCTAGATGGTTAATTGTCATATTTGTTAATCAGATTTACTTCCATGCTTTTGTTTGTTTATTAAAGTGAAAAGTGGTCACTGTGGAAAACATTTTAACATGCACCAAAAATTAAATAGCAAAGTTCCCTGTGTTGCCACCTTTCATCACCGCTGTTAGATTTCTGTCTTCTGAATATTTTTGCAGAATGTTTCCTTCTGGTTTTAATGCACTATGTTTTAATAGCCTATCACAGGGGCTTAACATTACTTCAAATCCCCATTCTAGCACTTTTTTTTTTTGGTGAATTATAAATTTTGTAGCCTCTCTCTTTTTTTTTTTTTATACAAATGGAGGAAATTATATTTCTTAGGTCTGTTGTAAAGAATAAGTGTAAAGATCTTCAAAATGTGCTTAGCACAAAGCCTAGTGCCTACTAAGCACCCTATACCCAATAGTTTGTTGTACGATTATTCTGCATTGTCTACATATTATATTTGTCAGCATCTCATTTCAAAATCTACTTTAAGTCATTGTTCTATACATTGCAGTTCAGATCGTAGGAACATAGGAACATATTTCCCAGTCATCCTTAGTATTGAATTGGGAATATCTTGAAGAATTCCAACAGTATCTCTACATCATTTATTTTTCTGTTTCTTTTCTTTATTCTTATAGTTTTAAGACTTTTGTAAATAGGAAGCGAGATTCAAAGTTTTCTCTTTTTTTATGTATCTCTCTAGGACATGGTAAGCTGAAGCATAAAAAGTAATGATAGTAAATGTTCTAGAGATATAAATAAAAGGGATTACAGTAGGCCTACTACATGCCAATGTGCATTTTCTCATTTTATTTCCACAGAAGCATTTACTTCTTACAGATTAGAAAATTGAAGCTCAAGAAATTCCTTACCCAATAGATGTGGATGGAAATAATTACAGGGATGAGAATTATAAAGCCATTACTTATGAATAATCCAAATGATCTTTCAAAAAATATAATTAAAATTTTGCATGACAAATTCTTAGGAGCATTTTCATTATTATTTTTAATAAAAATGGAAGCATATTAAAACGTTCCCATAACCTGCTCTTTATGATGTCATCCTCAATTGTGGAGTAACATCTTCATCTTTTTGGTGGCTCAGGCCAGAAACCTGAGAAGTCCCGCACACTTGCAAATCCTGTTCACTCTGCCTTCAAAGTGAGCCAATGTTACCACGTAGCCCACTTCTGAAGCTGCCTGGTTGGAGACACCATTGTCTTATGTGGAACATCCCCTGGATTTCCAAGTGTTGTCATTCACTCCTCCTTTTGTGTTTTAAGTGAAAAATGAGATTTTCCTCATTTGTTCAAACTAGCTTCCCATCTCCCTCAGAGTAAAACCACGTCTTCATAATGACTTCCAAGGTCCTATGTGTGTGCCCCAAACCGAATGCTTCTCTCAGGTACTCTGGGAGCTCAGCTTCCATCACCACCCATCTCACTGTCTCTGCCTGAGGGTTTCTCAGGTACATCACCTCCTCAGAGCCTGTATACTTCATCCCCTGCCTGGACCCATATTGCCCTGTGTTATCCTTTATATTTTCATGGTCTACTCTCTCTTTGCCCTTAACTTATGACAGAGGTCACATTCTCAGTGAGGTCTGCTCTACACAACTTAATTAATTCCCAGCCCCACTTCCAGGCCTTCATCTCCCAATCCTTCCCTGGTCCACCTCTTCCTATCCCTCATCACTCTGACATGATACCTTTACTTATTTTTGTGCCTCCTCCAAAAGATGTTAAGCTCCAGGAAAACAAGGATTATTTTATGGTTATTTGTTAAAGTATCTACAACCAACTCTCCTCATAATTGTGACAAATGAATGAATGGATATTTGTTCATATAGGAAATCTTAGTAACTAAAAGCTTTAGCTTCCCTAGCCCTTGAGGAGTAGCCACATCATTTCATTCAAATGCCCTTTCAGTAAAGGCTGGAAAAATGAGCTTGGAGTCTTGCTTTTCTCCCCAAGCCTCAGTGAGTAGCTAATAAAAAGGATTAGCTCTGGCAAATCACAAAGTAATGAGAAGTAGCGACACTGTAAACCTACTCTCAGTGATCTAGATCATAGAGCTACGCAGGACAGTGTATCTACCAAACTCAGTGATGTGAGACGTATGCAGGCATATAAATATATGCATAGGTATGATAGTGCACCATCAGTGAATTAGATGTTAGCGAGCATCTCAAGGCTTTCGTGACCACTCTCCATCTTCTTGAATACCACCAATTAACATTTTCTTTTGGTATGTTTCTGCTGGTGGCAAATTCTCTTCACATTTTTTTCCTAAAATCACATTTATTCTCCATTTATTGTTGAGGTGGGTATACGTGGGCATAAAATTTGACGTTGGTAGTTATTCTCTCTTTGTAATTTGAAGAGGCCATTCCCTTATCTTCTGGCTTCCATGCTTTTTGGTTGCAAAATCAGCTACTGAATGTTCTACTGTTCCTCTGAAGGAACAGTGTCTTTTTTTCCCTGTCAAGGTATGCCTCTTTCCTCTTCCTTCTGAGATTACAATTATATCTTATTAGGCTACTTCATGATTCTCTTTTTTCTTGCTTTCAATTTTCTATTTGTGGTGTCAATCCAAACTTCTATCCGTACATTTTATTTGAATCTCTTTTAATTTATGAATAATCTCTGGAGCTGTCTTTGGTCTGACATTAAATTCCTGTTTTGACTTCTCAATTTCAGTAGTTGTATTTTATCAGTTCTAAAATTATCTTTAGAATTTTTAGTTCTCTGACAAATTCCTCCACCTCATCTTTTAATTCCTTCAAGTTATTATTTTCAGGCTGGGGATGTAATTCAGTGATAGAGCATTTGCCTAACATGTCTGAGGCCTTGGGATTGATCCACAGCCATAGAAAACTAAGAATAATTATGATTACTTATGACTTTTAAATCTGTGTCTGGTAACTGAGTTGTGTTTGCTTTCCAGGAGACTTTCTATTTCTGGTGTTCTTTCAGTCTAGTCATAGCTCATCTTCTTGTGTGTTTCTCTTTATACTTGTGTCATATAAAATGTGTTAATGTTTGTAGACATTGAGACTCTTAATGCTACCATTTTCTTCTAGTGAAGGTTAAATTTTGTTTTTGCATATGAGATATAGGATTCAGTCTTCATGTTGGGATCACTCTTGCTCCTCTAGTTTGATAAATTGTAAAATAACATCTACTTCATAACAAAACATAACTTTTAAAAATTTCATCCATAACACATTCTAAATTATGAAAGCTTTGATATAGTAATATAAAACTTTTTTAAAAAAACTATAAGTATTCAATAAATGATCAATGACATTACTAACTTAGAAGTAATATTATTGCTTTGGGTTACTCTGAACAGTTTGGGATTATTAATATATAATAGGCAT
>NW_026000164.1:6539735-6617235 GCF_001458135.2 Marmota marmota marmota | reverse complement strand
CATGCTCACAATCTTTCTCCTCTGAGGGTTCTGCCATGCAAATAAAAGTCCCTGTTATCATAATCATATGGCATTCTGGCCAATTCTTTCAGTCACTGAACATCAGCTTCACTGATCGTCTCTCCTTTGCAAGCTCCAATATTACCCTGAACAACCTCAACATCTGTGTGATCAGTGTAGCAAACCACTGTAAATCAAATATCCTTGGCAAATGTTCACTTAGGCCAGACTTTTATGACCACACTTCAGATCTTACTCCTCTGAACTCTGGCTACTTAGAGTCTCTATTTCCATAATAACACATTATTATGTCTCATGTTCTTTGGAAGCCCTGTTCCTTTTCCACCAAATTCTGCTTGTTATGGTTATATTGTTTTGCATAGCTTATAATATAGCATTTATAGGACTCATGCTTTACAATTTCAACCACTTATGGTCATTTCCTTCCATTCCTTCCTACATCCTTTATTTTTCTGTTGCTCTTACTTTACAAATCCCTAATCTTAGCTTACTCCACCTAAATGTCCTCACTGCTCCTAAAATCTAGGCTACTCAGAATGGTCAAATAGAATCAGTGCCCCCACGAGGTCATGGTGTCTGAACTCCTCTGGGGTCTCAGCACTAACATATCATTTTATATAATTTCTGGTCATATCTATTTCCAACTGCTACCACAACTAATCCAAATGCATCTCCATCTTTATCAGCATGTATCCAAATTTGATAAGAAAAATCAAGACTACCCATGCAATTTTCCTACAATTTGTTCTCCTTCCTAAATGCATCTATACTTGTTCATTTTTACTCTTCCTTTTTCAGTGCCTAGAAGATTTACATTGTCTCCATACTTGTACTCCATGACTAGAAAATTTCTGCAAAGTTTCAGAAAGATTGAAAATATTGATAAAAAGGAAATTTCTAACAAGAAGCTAGTATTAAGGCTTAAGATGATTGGTCTTAGTCATGAGAGATGAAAGAAGTTTAAATTGTACAATCTATATTTAGGAACTTCTCCTTATAAGGAGTTAGTAAAATAAAAAGTAATTCAGAAAATGATTGAAGTTTTTATATAATCTTAGTATTATGTTTTGTTCTTGTTCGAATCTATATGAAATTTAAAACTTTATTTTCATATTCCATATGCATGATGGTGCATGCCTGTAATCCCAGTGACATGGGAGGCTGAGGTGAAAAAGATCTCGAGATTGAGTTCAGGCTCAGTAACTCAGTAAGGCCCTGAGCAACTTAAGGAGACTCTGTTGAAAAACAACAGCAAAAACAATATTTTTTTTAAAGGCAGGGGGCAGGGCTGGGGATATGGCTCAGTGACAAAGCACTACTGGGTGCAATCCCTGGTACCAAACCAAACTAAACAAACCATTCTATCAATATGTGCCCATGATGTTGTCACATTACCAGTGTAGCATTAACAACAAAATTTACTTCAAAATGAATCTTGAATTTTAATCAATTTTGGCATTTGTATTAAAACTTCATAATTAAAGATCATTAATAACTTAATAAACAATGACTTCATGTATTATAATTTATAATTATAGCATAGCAGTAAAGAATGCAGGTTTTGGAATTGGTTTTCTGGTTGTAAATTCTACCTATGACAAACAACATAATGATAACCACTGTGAAATTAGGAAAGCTATTCAATCCTATGAGTCCTCTGCCATATATGTACAACAGGGTAAAAAAATACTTAAATCATAGGGCTTGTTAGGTGAAAATTAGTTAATGTACATTAACCACCTGATATAGAATCTGGAGCAAAGTGAACATAAAATATATTGTAGCTATTATTATTATTGTTATTATTATTATGCCATTTATTGTACCAGTAATTCAGATTGAGTTAAATAAATTGATTTTCTTCTTATATTTCCTTTAACATATATTAAGTGTCATGTTCCATATATATGTATATATATGTATATATGTATATATACATATATATATATGTGTGTGTGTGTGTGTGTGTGTGTGTGTGTATAGTGAAAAGCATAATTTTTCACTTGAGTTATTACAAGTTTTCTGTATGTTTGACAAAATAAACATACCTTTATAATATTTATTGATTAATAATTTAGTATTTGTCTTCTTATTGTTTTTACATTTTAAGGCAAGAAGCCAAGTTTATTTAATTGAACATTTAAATATTTCTCCGATATTTCAAAAGGGAAGGTTCCCAAATTCATTAAATCTCTCCAACATAGCCTTAAACATAATGCATTCTCCATGGCTAAAAGATGATAAAAATTTGTCTTAGGAGTCAGTTTATCCCTACATAGTCAATATTGGATTGGTGACATCACACAATGAAATGATTACAAACAATGCAACAAAAATCTCCCAGTGTTTTCAAATATTTAAAATACATTATATGTTTATATTTAGGTATAAAAATACATGTTAAAGCTTGGCCCAGACCTGCCTCACTGACCTGCACAGGAGCTTGGGCCCAAGGTAGGCTCAAGTCCATCCGGTCACTGGCAGACACCCACTGGAGCTCAGGCTAGGCCTAGGACCACCTCTGCCCACCAGCAGATACCCACTGGAGTCAGGCTTGACCCAGATCTACCTCGTTGATCTGCACAGTAGCCAGGGCCCAGGGTAAGCTTGGGTTCCCTACCACCACCATCTGGGAGCCTAGGTCTAACCCACATCCATCCTGAGACACTGCAGCCATTCCTATATCCTCCCCCATGCAGTATCCTCTACCTTGGGACAACAGACAGGACCTACAAGCAGCTGCAGCTTGGACAGGCATTCCAAAGCCAGTGAAAGGCCCACCCTTTTAGCCCCATTTCTGAAAGATGGTGCATCTATCTTGGGGCACCTCCACTGCTATCTCGAGTTACCTCCTGCTACTACTGACACCACCTATAGTTGCAGTAGCATCCATTTTGGGACACCAGCAGGGTCTGGAAGCCCAACACCAAGGTGAGGCACAGATAATCTATACAGATACTACAAGATTATAGGGGAGAAACTGTAATACCTCAGATCTACACTGCAAGTAAGGAAATCACATAGACAACATGAAAAAACAGGGAGGAAAGTGCCCCAAACAAACCAGGATACTACAATAACTGAACCCATGGACAGCAAAGTTTATGAAATGTCAGAGAAGAAGTTCAGAAGGTTCATAATTAAACTGATCTGTGAATTAAAGAATGACCTAAATGGGCAAATACAGGTAAAAATTTATCATTCCAACAAAGAGATAAGAGAGCAAATATAGGCAACCATCGATGGCTCCAATAAACAGATAAGGGAGCAAATACAGGCATCCATTGATCACACCAACAAAGAGATAAGGGAGCAAATACAGGTAGCAAAAGATTACTTCAAGAAAGAGATACAGATTCTGAAAAAAGAATCAGAAATCCTTGAAATTAAGGAAACAATAAACCAAACAAAAAACTCAACAGAAAGCATCACCAACAGACTAGATCACTTGGAAGACAGAAAGTCAGATAACGAAGACAAAGTATACAGTCCAGAAAATAAAGTTGACCACATAGTGGAGATGGTGAACAGAACATCCAAGAATTATGAGATAGCATCAAAAGAACAAATCTAAGAGTTATTGGGATAGAGGAAGGCATACAGTTTCAAACCAAAGAAATGCACAATCTCTTCAATGAGATAATATCAGAAAATTACCCAAACATGAAGAATGAATTTGAAAGTCAAATACAAGAAGCTTACAGGACAACAAATGTACAAAATCAAAACAGATCTACACCAAGGCACATTATAAAGAAAATGTCTAGCATATAGAATAAAGAGAAAATTTAAAAGCCAAAGAAAAAGGAATCAAATCACATATAGGGGGAAACCAATTGGTATCTGAGCAGATTTTTCAACCCAGACCTTCAAGGCCAGGAGATCCTTGAAGAGCATATACCAAGCTCTGAAAGAAAATGGATGTAAACCAAGAATCTTATATCCAGCAAAATTAAGCTTTAGACTTGATGATGAAATAAATAAAAACATTCCATGATAAATAAAAGTTAAAATAATTTACAAGTAGAAAGCCTGAACTACAGAATATGCTTGGCAGAATATTCCATGAAGAGGAAATAAAAAAATAACAATGAAAATCAGCAAAGGAGGTATTACACTAAGGGAAAAACTAATCAAAGGAAAAACCAAGTCAAGTTAAGTACCAAAAATAAACAAAAATGGCTAGGAATACAAATCATGTCTCAATAATAACTCTAAATGTTAGTATCCTAAACTCACCAACCAAAAAACATAGACTGGCATTGTATTAAAAAATTACACCACAAAATACTGCCTCCAAGAGACTCATGTCATAGGAAAGACATCCACAGACTGAAGGTGAATATTTGGGAAAGTTCATACCACTCCCATGGACTGCGGAAGCAACCAGGGGTTTCCATCCTTATAATAAATAAAGTAAACTTCAAGCCAAGGTGAATCAAAAGGGATAAAAATAGACATTTCTTCTGCTTAAGGGAACCATTAATTCCAAAAATTGACAAAAAGACCTAACAATAATAAATATATATATATATGCCCAAAACAATGGGGCATCTATGTTCATCAAACAAACTCCTCTCAAGTTCAAGAGCCAAATTGACCACAACACAATAATTCTGGGTGACTTTAACACACCTCTTTCACCACTGGATAGATCTTCCAAACAGTAGCTGAACAAATAAACTATAGAACTCAATAATAAAATCAATAACTTACACTTAACTGACATATATAGAATATTTCATCCTTCAACAAGTGAATATACTTTCTTCTCAGCCTCACATGGATCCTTCTCTAAAACAGACCATATATTATGCCACAAAGCAAATCTTAGCAAATACAAAAATGTAGAGCTACTACTTTGCTTTCTATCAGATCATAATGGAATGAAATTAGAAATCAATGACAAAATAAAAAATAAAAGCTATCCCAACACCTTGAGACTAAATAATATGCTAGTGAATGAACAATGGGTTGCAAAAGACATCAAGGAGGAGATTAAAAAATTCTTAGTGGTGAATGAGAACACAGATACAATGTATCAAAATCTCTGGGACACTATTAAGGCAGTACTAAGAGGAAAATTCATTGCATGAAGTTCATTCCTTAAAAGAAGAAAATGTCAACAAATAAAAGACTTAATATAACATCTCAAAGCCCTAGAAAAAGAACAACTCCACACCCAAAGCAGTAGAAGATAGAAAATAATTAAAATTAGAGCTGAAATCAATGAATTTGAAACAATAGAAACAATTCAAAAAATTGACAAAACAAAAAGTTGGTTCTTTGATTTAAGGCTGCTGATTCATAATTGCAGCGGGGTGGGTGCATAGGAGGAGTAGATGAAGTCTAGACAGGGCAAAGGAGAAAAGGGGAGGGAGGGGAAGGGAGTGGGTATGGGGGTAGGAAAGATGGTGGAATGAGATGGACATCATCACCCTAAGTACGTGTACGAAGACACAAATGGTGTGACTCTACTTTGTGTATAACCAGAGTTATGAAAAATTATGTTCTATATGTGTAATATGAATTGTAATGCATTATGCTGTCATACACAACAAATTAAAATTAAAAGTGAAAACAAAGAAGTTACGGAAATCTAAAGTTAAAAAAATACATGTTAAAATGTGTATACATATGCCAAAGCTCTGTGTTTTATCAGTGTTGTCTTGATGTTTTTTCAAAAAAGATCACTCTATAACATGAAATGGGTAGCCATCCTTCACAGAAGAGCTGAATAACCATGACAAAAAGTATCCAGACACAAGAGATGTTGGTAATTTGGGGATTAATTATAATTGAAAGCATGTGTGCCTGAAAAGGATCAGTGGGGTGACTATGTTAACAAGCCAAAGCAGATGGTCCATTTCCATTTATAGTGGTCAGATGAGGTTACCGAAGCCAAAAATCATGGCATCCATTTCAGAACCAGTATTTCTAAATATTTTCTCTTATGTGGCAAATAAAAATAAATGCATCTTTTTCAGACCAATGCTCTCATGTGAAAATAGCTATTATAAATGAAATATTGTCTCTAATTATTGTTCATTATAGCATGCTTTTCTTGATTAGCTTACTTATTTTTAATGTAGCTGCCACTGTATATAAACAAGGGAATATCAGCATGAAGAGAATGGCTATATCTGAGGTACAATTTAAAATTATCATAAAATATTTAAATATTCCATGGAAATATCACAAAATCTCTTGGCATAGAAGTCCACAGGCAGACTGAGGGTTTAATGTTCAAAAGTAGTACCTATTGAGTAAGGAGGAAATTTAGTTGTACAAAACTGCTGCAGTCATTACGTAAGGAATTAAGGAGTATGTGATAATATGCCCATGACATGATCACATACATTTGGTTCTATATATGTAATTCCACACCAAATGAGCATTGAAGGTGTTAATATTACAATTCATTTATTGGACATTAAATGCCAGGAAGGTAACATATTGGATATATTCCCAAAGTAATTAGATGCCACGTCTGTGCTTCTAACTTCATTCTGAGTTGAAATTTCTGCCTCATACTATACTCACTAGTGTCTGGTTACTACATAAAACAAAACCAGAACAGCATGTGATAGAGCATTAGAAATTATACATTATTCTCACCAAAGACCCTTAGAGGGTGATAATATTTTTATCTGATTGTATGGTATTCCCCCAGTGTCCTTTAACTTTTATTCATCCTTAAGGAATTTTTGTCTTAACCACTGTGAAGGTCCCTGCTACCCAAGACTGAACCCGGTGTCCTAGAGCTCTCTACCCTCAGATACGCCACGGGTACTTAACCACTTTATTGTAATTTCCTGTTTCCTCTTCTCTCTGCCTTGCTTGATGATCTGCAGAAGTATGTGAAACACTTCAGAAAGTCACTCAAAAAATTGCCTTGACTTGCAATTTCTGCATATTGTGCAATTTATTGGAGCTACCCTATGACTTTCTTTGATTTTTCAATTAAACATATAAATTCATGCAGCACTTTTGCCAAATCAAATATGGAAGAAATTTCTTAGAACAAAATCCTGATGCTTGTTAATATTGATACAGATAATTATTATACTAAATATGCCTGTCCTCAAACCTTCTATTTTATCCTTTGCTATATTGATTTTGTCACATTAGATGTGACTGTCAAAGTGCTTTCTGCTTGCCAGTAAACTGGCAAGTCTTAATTTTGTCAGGATTAAATGAACCTTGAGTACACTGTAGGATCATGACACAGAGAAACCCTCATGTTGGAATTTTTCTGGGAGTGAAACCTTGTCACATTAAAAAAAAATAAACTGTTAAAACACAGGATGTCAAATATTAAAAGATGATTCAATAGCACAGTCTTTAAACCCAGATGACTTCTATTAAACATCTGCTTACTTGGCAAAGGCAAGGACCTTTGTTCGAGAGGTTGACATGCATCTCTATAATATTTGCAGTTAGCAAAAGCTAACCATTACTCTTAAAACTGATCAACAAGCTCAATGATTTTAGTATCATGAATATTCCCCAGGAGGTTAGATGTATGTCTTCCTATATATCTACTTTTCAAGTGCTTTTACTTGTAATATTAATCTTGTCCACTATATTTCCAACTAGAGAATATATAAGGATTTTGCCCTTACCCAAAACTATACTCAGCATTTTAAATGCAAACCAGAGCTGCAAGTTTTTATACTTTGCTAAGATTGTAAATCTGCATTCATATTCAATAGGTAACCAAAATCACAAAACCTTGTAATTGGAGTCACAAGTGAAAAAAATAAGGAGAACTGCAGGCCACAAATGTTTGGTATCCTAAAAATTTATGTCCTGAGCATATGCATTTAAATACTTAAAATAAAGATATATATATATATATATATATATATATATATATATATATACACACACACATACATATATATATATATATATATATATATATATATATATACNAAAACACTTTTTTTTAAATTTATGTATGACAGCAGAATGCATTTCAATTACTATTACATATATAGATATATTTCATATCTCTGGTTGTATACATGGTATATTCACACCAATTTGTGTCTTCATAACTGTACATTGGATAATAATGATCATCACATTCCACCATCATTAATTACCTCATGCCCCCTTCCTTCCCTTCCAAAAGCCTTTTTATAAAAACATAAAATCTTACTTTATGGAGCTTTGATTTGTGAAAAAGAAACGTATTTTGAGTCTTTCCCCCTTTATAAGGCATAGGACTATCAAATAACAAATGTTAAAATATTTCAGTGAAATGGTTTGTATTTCACCTTCTAACGAATAAGATGGTAGGTGAATTTCCTATGGATATTAAATTTAGAGACTTTACTGTGGTCCAAGCATCATTTGCATTGGAACTATTAAAGATGTTTGCTAGAGTTTGTCTTCACATGTCACCAGGCCTACAGACTAGCCTCTGGATAATTAGCATTTTTCATTGGCTCCCTAAGTTGTATTTTTATACACTTGACTTTGTGGATCATTTTCCCAAAAACTTCATATTGTGCATGTACTCTTCCTAAAGTATTCTTCCAAAATCATTTTCCTTAACAAACCATTAGAAGTTGTTACACAACATGGTGGTTCAATTCTGAAAATAAATGTTGGCTTTAGAAATCAGTTGAAAAGTCCATTTTAGAACATTTTAAAGAAATATATACTCTTCCTTATAGAGATATATTCATGCTGTTCTCTTTACTTGGGTAACTAAGCACGAGAGTACACAAAGATAATAGGAGGATAAACAATTTTAAGGATTTGGACAAAAACTCAGTTGAAATCTCAAAGTACAGGCAAGACTTCATCCCTGTCAAAGTTATAGGTCAATTACTTGTTTCAACTATACATTTTTAAAACCTAGATTTTTCTTAATTTCATGTAAAATAAATTTCAAGTAAAACATGAAATCGATGCATTCACCAGAGTACTAAAATACGAAATATATACCCTTCTGGCTTAATATTTTTACATGAAAATTAAAATAGGGCCCCGAATTTTACAAATTTGGCCTTCATATTTCAGAGCTCAATTAAAAATAGCATTAGCATCTATTACAGCATTTGAACATTCACTGACATCAATAATACTCATTTATTTACATCATCAGCAACTAAGTAAGGAGACCAAACTGCTGTGTGGGACACAGCAGAAAACCAGAGCTTTATGTTTTAGTCCTTTGCTCCAAGGCACATCCTCAACACAAGCTTCATTTTCCTCATTTTTTCCCCCAAGTGAGGAAGAAGAGCCCTAACGTGCTTGCAAGGACCAGAAGCTGTCTCCATTGCTCCCAGCACAGGAGGCGATGCTGGCTGTCCAGGACCCATCCTCACTGGACTGTAATTTTATCAACCTGTGCCAAGTGTTCAGGTCTCAAGCTGAACTCTTGCGGTACAGGTGGTACGAGGAAGGTGTCTGCAGAGTGCTTTTCATGGCGACTGCACTATGTACAGTGCATCTTGATTTTACACAAGCCTACAGGGTTAAACTGCCTCAACTCTCTGACAAAGGTATCTTCTTTGGAATGAGTGACTTTTTAGAGCTGCTGCAGATGTTGTTGGATTCAGGGAAAGGTATGCTGGCTGTGAGCAAAACTGACTGCTAGAATTGTGATTTCTTGTCACTCAGACCTTTTGAGGGTTTTTTTGTCCAGAAAAATTGATAGACTGTTGCCAAAACTACTGCCTGTATCCAAGATCCTTCTTACTTTCCCAGTTCTTGACTCCCTGACCTTGACTGATTGGTAAGACTTGGATGTCTAAAATGACCTTATCTTCTCTTCAAATCAGTGGTAGCACCTGGACTTCACAGCTGCCTCCTTGCTCAGTGCGTAGCCTTGACCTCCCACACCCTTCTGATCACCTCACCTTGCCCTGCCTCACCCTGTTCTGAGCTGTTTGAACTTGACACCTGGGCCCCCTGGCCCCCTGGTCCCCAACCACTTCCTCAGACACAAAATGCTTGCTTCTCAACTCACTCAGACTTTAGGGGCTTCTTGTCAAGACATGTGTTTTCTCTGGTGACAAAGCTAAATTTCCTTCTAGTGTGTTAAGGGCAATCTTAGCAATAGCTGCCAGCAGATCAGCAGATCATCAGCTTGTCCACAGTCACCAATTTTATCTGCCAGTTGAGAGCAATTCATCATCATTAAATGTTGCAGAGAGACCTTTCATAAACAGAATGTGGGTGAAGCTTTTATTTCTGGTATTCATTGCCAACAGCTTACATATGAGACCAAGTGGGTTTTGGCAAAAGAGCAAAGTGTGATCATTTCACAATAATTTATTTATTTAATGTATTTTTTGAGAATATAGTATTAGGTAGCCCTTGAGGATGCACATCAAAGGATTTCTCTAGTAATTTACAAAGGTGCTTTTCTCCAGAAATAGCAGATAAATGACTCTTACATGCATTAATTTGAAGAGACTTTTCTCTGACTCCAGATAGTTAGAATGAGAATTCTACCACACACAAAATATTACTCTTCCTTTGCATGAGAATTCATAATTTCCAAAATTATGTCACAGCAATTATCTCATTTCAGCATGGCAAACACTCTATGAGACAGACAGGGTGAATTAATTGGGAACTGCTGTTATGGCATGCCCTATCTTAGAGTAACAAAGAGATGATTTCTTGCATCACACCCAGGGTTTATTTTATCAAACTCATACTTGTAATTTCACTATATGAACCAGATAAGCAGAGGTTGAGTATTTTTAGGAAATACATATGTAAGGACTTAGGACTAAATACATACTGAAGTGTTTCATAAGAAGTTAAGTTATTCTGGGCTGGCTCCAGAAAATATTTAGAGTATGTGTGTTCACGCATGTTTACGTGTGTGTTCGAATGTTACCAACAGGTAGACATAGTTTAAAAAGTGGTTTTCATTTTATTAATTTATTTTTATAATTTTTATCTGTTTGAAATTATTTTCAAATACAGAGTAAGAAAAAATAAAATAGATCATCAAATATCAACACAAAATTTTCACCAAAACAAAGAGAAAATCCTTAACTCAGAGTTTGCAAATGTTCTAATTCCCCCCCCCCCGCCCCCGACTGGCCTAAGTACTCTCATCTTTTTACCCACTGGAAGCAATTATTCAAAATCATGAAAGTGAGGAGGAAGTTTCTTTGGATAGTTTGTGGGTCAACTGTTTTGTTTCTCAAAGTATTTTGTCCTTCCCTCTTGTCACTCTATTGGCTAGCCAGTCAACAATGGCCCATTTCTGTCAACAATAAAATACATATGAGTTTCACTTTCAGTTTTTATGGGAAAAAACTAGCTAAGGGCAGGGATCACATCTTATAAATTCTCTGAGTATTTTTATAAACTTAAAAAAATTATAAATTTTTTATAAGTATTTTAAACTCATAGTTTTAAATGATTTATAGCTTGGAAACAGTGTGTTGACTATTCCTCTTCCTTTACCATATATGTGGATTTTGTGGGCATATTATATGTTATAGAATCCCTGGGAATTTTTAATTTCATCTATTTTAATATTTACTGGAACTTCATTGTAAAGACAGAAAGTTAAAAAGATCTTAAAGGTTTTAAGATCTTTTTTTATTAGATAATGTAACCATTATGGAGAAATGTAAATTTCATTGGGTTGTTTTTAGATTCATAAAGAGAGTGTTTTCTCTTATAATCAGTAAATTCCACATTAATATCATCTTCATAATTTATGCTTTTGTTTTATATTTTGATTGGAAGTGTATTAGACAACATCAAAAAATGATGATAACTTGAGTAAACTGCCAATTAGAAATAAAATAATTACTATGTCAAAAAATTTACAATTTATGAGAATCAGTAGATAGGCATCTACCAACTTTAATACATAAAATAATGTCAAAGAAAAGAATTAGAGGTTTCCTTTAAAAGCTGAATTTTAATAATCCCATCTTCATTAATTTACAAAGGACAGTTTTTGGAAACAGTAGATTTATAACATTGACAACTGAAAAATCACATATCTAAAATAGCTGTAGTTAAATTACTACAAAAATCTACTTGAATCGTTCTGCTCTGCTTGAAAAAAAAAAGATATTTTACGTGTCCAGAACCTAATAGATTTGCTTCAGCCATTTGGTTTAAATTTTAGAAGCACTATCTAAAATAACTCCAGGATGAAAATGAAGCACATTAGTTATGTCTAAAACGTTGTAATGGACCTCAATAACTCCAGAGACTACTGCTGAGTAAAAGAGAAAGGGCAGAAAAATTAAGAAAAACAAAGTTTTGTACAAATAAAGTATTTTAGGGAATTCATTAGAACTTTGGGTTCAACTCTGGGGTTTTACACTGAATATAAGGAAAAATACTTTGTTTTACAGAATTATCTATTAAAAGTAAATCTTTGGCATAAAAGATTAAGTCTATAACTTGAAAGGAGTTTGATGGTCCGCTAGCATGACCCTCAATTATATCCAGATCATCCTCAATTTCCATTATTGATTGTTGTGAAGAACACTTCAGATGTATCTAAATGACTATAAATAATAGTTTTAAATAAAAAGAAGAAATTATAAAATTTGTACCTCTTCTACTGCAAAATATACTATCTTTATCCTTAATTGTTTTTATTAATCTCAATGAGAACTAAAAATAGCATGGTCAATTTCTTCATACTGCATAATTTTATTATCTAATACAAGTGGATATGTGGTATTCTTCAGTGTATCTCATTTATTATTGTTCAAGTAGAAACACATTATATTACACTATAATTATATTATACTATAACCCACAGTATTCATATGAAAACTGAATCAGGTACATTTTTTCTTTCTTCTCCATTAAAAATATGCTTCCAATCCCCCATTTTCATGTGTGTGCCTGTGTGTATTTGTGCACGTACATATGTGTGATCCTGAGTTATAAAGAATTTGAATTATAGAATAGATTTTATGTTTCCTGACTATAGGTAATCAAAACAATAAACTAAGATGATGAAATAGTTAATTCAAGATAAAGAAAGGAAATAAATACATGAACTCCCTGAATTTGAAAACATTTTAAATGCCCAAGAAGAGAACGCAAAAGACTTCTTAATATGTAATTATATGAAACATATTAGTAATTAGAATAAATTTCTAAAGTTAGCAGAATTAAAACTTCTAAGTTAAATATTTTTAAAAAACAAATATTACTGCAAACTTATTTTGTACAGCCACAAGAACTATCCTGTTACTCCAAGAATGTTAAGTTAAAGTCTCTCTCTTAGGAAAGCTTCTCATAAGGCCCATTCTGACTCTTGATGTAGAACATAGACAGAGATAGGGCTGGGATTTCTCTAATTAGATACTGAAATGTTATCTACCATGGTTTGGGTGTGACCAAATGTCTCTCCATTTGTCAACTCCAGTCCACCACCTATTTTCTTTTCTTTTTTTTTTTAAAGAGAGAGGAGAGAGAGAAAGAGAGAGAGAGAGAGAGAGAGAGAGAGAGAGAGAGAGAGAATGAATTTATTTTTAATATTTATTTTTTAGTTCTCGGCGGACACAACATCTTTGTTTGTATGTGGTGCTAAGGATCGAACCCCGGCCACACACATGCCAGGAGAGCGCGCTACTGCTTGAGCCATATTCCCAGCCCCCACCACCTATTTTCAGCATAAAATGTTACTGGAACACAGCCACACACAACCACTTATCAACATACTGGCAGTGACTACTTTCAAGCTGGGCATATTTTCAGTAGTTGTGACAGAGATTTCCAGAGCTGTTACTAGCTGATCTGGTACAGAAAACAAAAAAATAAAAATGCTGATCCCTGGTTTATACCAACAATATGGTAACTTGCAAATACGTTGTAATATAACTCCTCCAATTATTATTATTATTATTACTGGTAATATATCTCTTTCATTTATTTTTATTTTTTTTATCTTGGTCTTTTGAATCTAATAGACTTGTGTTTATTCTTAAGGGATTTCTGGAGAGAAAAATGAAATAATGCTTAACAGTGATAGATGAGTTCCAAAAATGTGCCTTTGGTGACATCTGTGTAAGTATGCTCCAAATCTGAACACTTTAGAATTTAATTTTGTTTTCACAGTATCAACCAACACTTTGCTGTGGCCGTGGCAGCTCCAAGTTTTCTTCAGTGTCTCTGAAGTTGATCACCATGGAAGCATTCTCAGACTGCTTTGATTACTCACACACAAAAGTGGGAGGGGGCTGCTAAAGTGGTGGTTTTGCAAAGGAAGCATTTTTTTAATATATATTCTCAATATAGGAAAGGTAGACATGCAAAGGATTCAAAATATTGAAAAATCGCACATTCAAAAATATTAAATTTTTGCTGCATTTGGAAATAATTTTTTATATGTAATTTAAGATGATTTTAATGAGAGCAACTTGGTCAGTAGCTGCTGAAAGCAAATACCAAGGCTTGGTAGCTGATGCATGGAGGTGACTAGGTGAGGTGGTTGGGAAAAGCAGACTGAGAATAAGGAGGCAGTGGGTGATATGTATCCCCAGGGAGGGAAGAGAGGACTTGCCAAGCTTCTTTGTCCCTGTGATTAGGGCATGGGGGTTAGCAGAAAGAGAACTTCAGTCCTGAAGGAGAGCTTCTGTATGAATTCCACCAGCGAGCCTGAATAAAAAAGAAACATTTTAGCAACAGCAGTATTTCAGGAAGGTCCAGTTGGAGTACAAGATGGCAAACATAGAGATGCCCATAGGGACAGACAAGGACAGCCCAAGGACCAAATGTTGCTCCAACCTTTCCAGCTCCTACCACTGAGACCCCAGGAAGCCTGCAGGGGGAATTCCAAAGAGACTGAGTTTGAATTTATAATACTTAGTTTACTTAAAATCCACTAATATGATGTCTGGTTATTAGAAATAATTCAAGGGCTTAAAGTTAAAATGTTGCTAAGTGATAAAGAAATAAATATTTTGCCAGTTAAAGGATGGAAAGAGGGAGGATTAGAGAGGGTACTTTATATGTCTTTTTTATTTTTTCCACTATTCTTTTAATACCTGGTTCAAAAGAAGTAAAACTTACATGTCAATATATAAAATCTGTCTTGGTGATGACATAAGACTTTTGTTCTTTCTGTGACTGCAAGTGTAAAGTAAAAAAAACAATACACTGGCATTATTTTTGTGCTATTAAATTAATTATGTAAACACATTAAAAATAGTAGAATAGGAAAAAAAATAAATTTAATGTTTTTCTCCTTTGTTTAAAATATTTATTCAAACTGATTTAACTTTTAGCACATATATATGCATGCTTTATAAAATGGTGACATCACATTAACAAAAACTTTAATATTGCACTTTACTGACAACTCATCAAAAGTGTTTCTGTGCCATGTTTGATGACTACAAATCCATTTCCCTTATCAGCTTCCTTCCCTTAGGAAACTGAATTTATTTGTAAAAAATAAAACTGCATAATGATGATCTAATTTTCTTTTAATGGTCCTCATCACATACCTAAATTTCCCTTTAAAACTAACTTTGGAATAATTTAGAGTGTTGTTTTTTTCACCTTTTGTTTTATTTCTTTCAATTTCTTCCAAATGACTATAAAATAGACTTCCTAAATGCCCAATAGATTATCCAGAAGGGAAGGAATGCTCTCATAATGATAGCATCTACAATTATGTCAATGAACACAATGACATAATTGTGCTCTGTTTGATTTTATGGAATTTGGGGGCCAGTAACATCCAAATCAGAGACAGTTCATCTAGCAGCACTGACATTATTTCCTTAACTTGAGACTTGGGAGACAGTAAAAGGATTAGGAGTAAAAGAGCAAACCTGCATTATAGGAGGAAGTATGGACAGCATCCCTACAAATAGAGTTTGCTAAGAATTTGATTGGGATTTGCAGTGAATCTGATGATGAAACCAGGGAGAATTGACATCTTGACAGTGATTAGGTTGCGGTCTATAAATACAGTATCTATTTATTTCAGTGTTAACTTCTTTCCCAGAAGCTTGTGGTTTTAAGCATAGAACTTGCATGCATTTTGTCATTTATACCTCAGCCTGTACATTTTTTTGTTGTTATTGCAAATGTCATTATTTTTTAAAAAATGGAAAATTCCAACTGGATATGTGGCACAGAACTGTAATCCCAGTCACCCCAGAGGCTGAGGCAGGAGGATAGCACTTTCAAGGCCAGCCTAGGAATCTTAGTGAGACCCTGTCTCAAAATGAGAAATTAAAAGATCTGGAGGCCAGGTCAGTGGTAGAGCATCCCTGGGTTCAATCCCAAGTACTCTCTTCCAGAAAAAAGAAACAAAGAAAATAAAAGAAAACCCCAATTTGTTTATTGCTGCTCTATGAAAATATGATGGATTTTGCATTTTATAATACATTCTTTAAAAGCATATATCGAAGTGGAAGTTTTGACACTGTAAGGTAAATCTTAATTTACATTTAATTAATGTCACCTCTTGTGAGTCAGTAAAGTGAAATAGTTTATGTTTTATGCCTTTACATTTGCTGCCTAGCCAGTTGGCTAAGACACATTGCATTTTGATATATCATTAATATTCATGATTAATGGAAATATTTAAAACTAGTAAAATTAATGGAGAAAGATGGTAAGGCAAGCACTTTGTCAAAAGCACTGTTTTAATTAATTGACTCCCACCTAAAGCTAAGGTGTTTACAGTATTCTATCTTGTTCTTCACAAACTCCCTGAGGAGAAAGAAAAGAAAATCATGAAAAATTTTCTTTTCCGTCACACACAATATGAACTTTATTCAGTTGAAGCATATAAGGACATACATTTTATTTTAATACTAATTTTATTTTACCATCACTCAACTTATAATTGAAGAGGTTCTCTTTAACACAAACTACTAATTATTCTGAATATAAATTTAGCAGTCTGTAATATAGATCATCCCCAAGAAATGAAAATTTGAAGCAGCAGTGAAGGTAAAATGGCACAAGATTGGAGTAAGATAAATTTAGAGGCCTCCAGACACCTGACACACTCTAAATTAAGTCAATAAATGCAGGTCTGTGGTCCTTTAGACCAACTGAAATGAAACCAGGTACATCAAACATTACATAATACTGACATCTTAGCAGTGGACACGGAAATTTGCATTTTGCAAAACAGTGGTTCTGGAATTGTAAGTAATATTAGTATAAATATATTTATCTTTTGTGAGCTATTTACATTGGAAACCACCCTTTATACATTTAAAAAATAAAGATTTGAGAAAGGCTAATTCAAGGAGCATAACAAGAAAACTGCAGACATATTTAAATATGCATAAATGATTAGGGCTATGCTTTAAGAAAGACAGATCACAACATTTTGGACTTTCAGTTGCTTTAAATGCATACATATTTACGATGGGAGAATCTATAAAGGGGATTGGAAGTAGAGGATTTAGCAAATTATTTAATAGTTATGATGAAAGGATTGCCTGAGAATATAATTTTTCAGGGATAATGAGACAGTCATTTTAATAAGCTCAGATATGCAACAGGATTCAATAGACAGTGCGGCATGAAACATTAGAGAAGTCTTGCATTTGTTTATTCACTAATATTTTTATGGGGAACCTGCTAGGTGCTGGGGTCATAGCATTGAGCAGATCACATATGGAGCCAGTGTTTTAAAGTGGAAAGTCAAAGTGAGCACACAAATAAATGAGAATTTATTTTAACAAGTTATAGTTGCTTTCAGAGAAAGAAACGGTATATCTAAAGTAGTTGAAACAAAGTACTCTAGCCTAGTCCAGGGGCAGGGTTCAACAGAAGGTTATTTGGAAAAATGTAACTTGAAAAACATCTTAAACATAGCAGGAGTTAACTGGATACTAAATTGCTCTCCTGAAGAAGGAAAATGCTCTAACCAAGGTTGGATCTGGTTTTCTTCAGTTAAGCTGCAATAGCCAAAAGGCCCACAATTTCAGTAGTTTATTATAACCAGAGTTTTTCAAATGATAATAAATGTCTTTCATAGATCAAGTGAAATTTATTTGTTTGCAATAAGACAATCTTAGGTCAGAGAGAGAACAATGGTAGGAACCACACATTGGCTCTTCAGTTCACTGCTTAGAAGTGGTATACAATGGTGCCACTCACGCTGGGCAAAGAAAACCCCAACATGGCCATTCTGGGCATCAGCAAGGTCAGTAGGAATAATCCTGATACAAGGAGGGAAAGCAAATTTTTAGGAATAATAATGCAATTTATCAAAATTTATACCAACAATAAGGCTCATAACATGATTTTGCTAGAAAAAGACCATAAGAATGTATTTTTTACTTATACATAAATTCTTATTCTGATGCAAAATTTACTGTTAGTAACATGTCCTCCATCATTGGGATTGGAAAATGCTAGTTCCTGATTCTAATGATTTCTTGTGACGTTGAGGAATAATTTTCTCCTGCATTTTATTATCTCTATTATTATATTGCTATTCCCATAAAATAAAAATCTCATTTCTAACTCTTCCTATTTCTATTCATTTGATAGAGACATAAAGACCATTTCTGGTATAGATGCCTTGCAGGTGAGTTGACATCACTGTGTACCATCTACTTTAGCAGGCTTCCCTAGGACATAAGTATTTTGTCTAAATTGCCATCCAGTAAAATAAAAAGGAGGTTAGATCTTATGGGGCAGTGCCCTGTGGGCTCTTCAGTGACTGTGACTATTTCCCTAAGAGTCTGTGTCAATCAGTACTCAAATACTCAATGTTTTTAAATGGCACACACACAAAAAAAAATCCTTCCGTTTTGCACATCACTGTATAATTCTCAGTGAGATGAAACTGACCCAGGAGCCATGTCATCTGTTACTTATGCTATACAGAAAACTGTTAAACCATTTACCATATTAAAATATGTTTTTTGCATACGCATGTTTATACCAGCACAATTCACAATAGCCAAGTAATGGAACCAAACTAGGTGTCCCTCCGCAGTTGAATGGATAAAGAAAATGTGCTGTATATACACAATGCAGTTTAACTCAGCACAAAGAAGAATGAAATGATGTCATTTGAAAGAAAATGGATGGAACTAGAGCCCATCATGCTGAGTGAAATAAGCTAGATTCGGGAAGTCAAGGTCACATGATTTCTCTCACATGTAGAAGCTAGAGAGGAAAAAATGAATATACAAAGGATCTCATGAAAACAGAAGGAACATTGGTAAAACAGAGGAGGATATCAGGAGGAAGGAAGAAGGAAGGAAATAAAAAGTACTGAGGAATGAAATAGACCAAACTATATTATATGCATGAAAGAATATATTACAACTGATATATACAATGACATACACACTATTATGTATAATTATAGTGTACACACATATATAAAGAAAACACATATATATGCATATGTAACATATAACACAAAATATTTATGCATACATATAAACCTATATAACAAATATATTTATAACTTGTATGTGTGTACATGTGTATATACATATATATATTTACATATGCACATACATACATTTCTTTTGCCTGTAATCTGTGCCTTTCTGATGGCAGTGCTTTGCTTTCAGTTGCTAGCTCCCTTTCCCGGCTACTCTTCCTTGTAGGTGACATTTCATAGGCATCCGCCGTCCCCTGTCTTTCTTTTAGTTTGCCCAACAGCAAACATGGGCAGAAAACTGGAGGGTGACATAAAGAGGAGAAAGACAGAGAAACTCCGCCATTTCTCTGCTAGCTGTCTGCACTGGTGGAATCTCCAGTAGTGGTTTGTCTCCTCCTTAGATCTTGTGCCTGCCAGACAAGCCAGCCGCAATTCAACAGGCAATTCTGACCTGGACTGTGGTGCTACCAAGTCATCTTTTGTTTTCTCTGGTTTAGGGGATTTGCAGCTTTCTGCTGCTGGGGAAGTCTGCGCTGTCTCACCATCTGCTGTTTGAATCTCCCACATGTCCATCTCCTGTGTAACAACTCCCTGTAGTAAATTCTCTCTGTTTCAGTTAGAGTAGTTTCACTTCCCAGTTGCATCCTGAATGATTATCAGCCATGAATATTCAACTAGATCTTTTAACAGTATTGCTTCAGTATTATTTGAAATATAATGTTTCAAAATAAGGAATCAGCCACAGCCCTCATAAAGTACATGATAACTCAGTCAGTTACACAATAAAAACCATACTCTATTTTATGCATTCTATTTATTTTAATTGAATTTGAAACATATGTCACTCTGATACAAATGCAGCAACATCAAATTTCTATTTTTCCTTTCTATAATCCTATGCTAAGTCATTAACACATGTGCCATTTTTAAACTAAAAATCAACTATAACTGTCTTCAATAAGCTGCTCTAGTCATATATAGGTGACTAGAGAATACATATATATATATATATATATATATATATATATATATATAATATATATACACTATGTGTGTGTGTGTATGTGTATGTAGTAATAATTCTTAAACTGATTGCAGACATCATTAAAGGCCTCAATCTTGTCTACATTCTTGGTGAGAGTCATCAAAGGCACTTTACTAAAAGCTTTTACTCATATAACCACATTTCTTAAAATGTTTGACCTCACCTATGAAAATTTAGTAAATAAATAGGGAAATTTTCACAGAAGTATAATTATCTATGCTTTGAAGGATAAAAACCAAGGAGCAAGTTTTGTTTTTTTCTTGGCTAAAAAGCAATTTCCATGATAAAATAGCAGGAATAAAAATCTTATACTGTCAAAATATTTTAAATCTCCCCAGCCATCCTAATCCTTGCATCTTCCAGAAAATGTTAAAAAAAACACACAGTAGAGCAACTTCTCATCTGTTTTTCTTTAATACACCTGAAACTCAATGTAGCAACAGCAGCAACAGAGAATGGGCAGAGGAGGAGGGTACAGGCTGACTCACCTGGAAGGGATGAGGGATGCCATACAAGAGGATTAGACCTGGCATGGAGCCCAGGCTGCTGAGTGCCTGTTGCAATAACCACAGCCTCTCACTCATACTTTCAGGACAAAAGGGTTTACCAATTACAAACACCTATATTTCTTTGGTGGAAGGCTTTAACTCACCACTGAAGCCTTATTTCTGTATCAAAAGGTAGAAATTGATGACATCATAGAGCACTTAACCAATGATTCTTGAAAGTTGATTTGTAAACACTCTGCCTTCTTCACCCCTGAGCTGCAATGACATTAAAAGTGTCCCCATGGAATTAAACCTCAGGCTCTCCAGGGTTGACTGCCATCTTTGATTGGCTGCCTCATCCACTTCCCTCACTTCCCCAGTCACTTATTGGTGGCCCCTTCACCTCTCAAGTGAAGTGAACACTTGCCCTGAATTATCACCTCCAGATTTGCTTCTGAATAGACTCACATGTAGACGGTCAGTGTTAGCTCTCTTTGTCAGATTGGGGATGTAAGGAACTTGCATTCTACATGGACGTGGCCAATCTGCACATCAATTGCCTGAGTAAGATCCATAATCATGGTAAAGGCTAACCATAGCTCACAACCTAGCTATTAATCAAAATCAATACTTAATCCTATGTGGAATGACAGATATTTCAGTGCTTTCTCCAAAATCATAAAAGATGCAAAAGTGGGGGTCCCCATATTATCTGCATTGTTGTTATAGTTTGGCCTCTGAAAAATTCAGGTGCAGAAGAAAAGAAGACAGGAAACCACCATAGACTTCAGAAAGTGGTGGTCCATTGCTCAGCTCAATTTGGCATCTTTACTAGGATATCTCAGTACACATTTGGGGTATTTGATGTTTATTATTATTTTATTTACCACCAGAAAAAAAAATAAGATCAGAAGTGTCTGACATTCACTTTGAATTGAAATAAATATACATTGATTTACTTTCTCACAATTATATTGACCATCTCATTTTCAGTTATAGTATAGATTAAAAAATGGGACAGACACAGATTTCATTTTATTTTTTGTATTTTTAAACTTTTACTTACAAATGATATATAATATTATCAATATGATGATTTCACAATTAAACTCCTCAGGCAAATCATAAATCTAAATCAGCAAGATTCTTAATAAAATAAAAAACATGATGTTATGCAAATAATTTCTTATAACTTAGGCAATTAGGATAAAAGTGGGATGAAATTTCTAGAAACACTATTTTACATGATTGAAAAAATGCAGTAATTGAAACAAGTTGGGGGAGAATTGAAGATAATGTGCTGTAGAAAAGTGTGTGAGATGACTCAAAAATTGACTGCAATAATGACAAAAATACTGATGTCAAAATTTAAAGGGAAGAATTGGAATAAAATTAGCTCATAAATGTGACAGTGGAAAAATATCTTTGTAGAGTTAATACATTACTTATATAACATTTTAGAATATGTATGTAACTAAATTTTAGTTAAGTACAATTGGCAGACACGTGACTGGTTAATCAAGATTTTTTAAAATGTATGTAATCAGGTTAGCCATGGTGAGCTATTTGCATTCATGTCACTGACTCAGAAATGATCCAGCACCATTGCCCCAAGAGAGTTGCTTGACGCCTGATGTCTGCATCAGACAAGATCAAGAGCCACTGTGCTATATTTGGAACCACTACCCCCATTTGACTCACAGGCCCTGTTCAACTATGTGATTTGTAAAAGCAAGATCTTTCCCTTATGATTTCTTTTTCCTGGCTTCTCAGCAAATAACTGTTGTTCTGAGCTTCTTAGGAGCAATCTCTCCTCTACCAGTCTATTAGGCACTTCTCCATATATCTCAAGGGTAGTTACAAATATAGTACACATTTATTTATGGAAGCTCTTCATTTTCCCCAGAAACTCGCTTATACTTATATGAATCTGCTCTAGCCAAAAGGAGATACCTGTTATTATTCTGTATTTTGTTACTATTCATTTAACCTTCTATGGTTTGGCTCTTTCATGCCCCCTGAAAAGCTCATGTGTTGGGCAATGAGGTGAAACGATTAGATTATGAGAGCACTTTCCCTTCTTTTATTTAAAGCACACACAGCTCTTCTAAAAGAGAAAATGGGCAGTACATTCAAGGAACAGGTTTCTGACCAGGGAAAGACCATAAACCTCCACAAAAAAAACCTCCTCACTTAAATAAAGAAAAACCTTAAGCTAGAAGAGAAAATGAAAAATGGAAATGGAAAATGTATCTACAATAGCTAGCTGCAAAGCTACCCCCACCATGCAAAATAAGAATTAGTGAGGCTAACCCCAAGGACAGGAACCTCTGGGCACATGTTCCCTTAGCAATTGTACCTAGGCAGAGTGAAAGAAAATTCTAGGAATAAATTAGTGTTTTACACACATGTGAGAAAAACTCTAGAGCACTCTTTAAAGGCACTGAGGGACTTGGAAAAATAAAAACATGCCATCCTATTGCTACCACCCCATAACTGGAGGTGTCAGCTCTTGATTCATACACATATTGAATGCCTAGACTTCTTCCAAGGAGTACTGAGTTCAAAATCTGCTCCTTACTAATTCTAATATACAAGCACACACACATGAACATACATATATAATACAGGTGTATGGGTATGTGTATACATATTCTATTGCTCTAAATTCTGAGACATTAAGTGATAGTCTGAGTATTGTACTGTTGTTTTGAAGTATGTTTGACACTCTGATGTTCATTCTTTTAAATTAGGTGATAAGAATCTTAAGGGCAATGAATGTGCTTAGTTTTACCATCTCTTATGCCCAATTATATCTTTCACAGCACCAGATTTAATATCTGTATGTTTTTCAGAATCATGATAGTTTTATAATACTGAGAGCTACAGAACAGGAGTACACAGTGTCTTTCACTCAGCCATCTAAGTGCTATAGGTATGTTCCAAAGTGGAAAGCAGACAAATCCACAAAAAGAAAATAAGGTGGAGAAAGATAGAAATACTCTGCAGCAATTATCTCTCTCATTGTAAAACATGACCTTATCAGAGCTGAACAGGAAACCCTTACCAGAGTTAGGAAGAAGTGGTCATTTTATACTTCAGGGAGAGTCTTGTTAACGTAGTCAAAGGTAATTTATTTTGAATGGTTTTTGTTGATGTAAAGTGTAAATAAGAGACACAAGTTAAATAAAATAATGTAACAGTCACTATAGTCACACATTCAACAGACAGCGAATCCACATAATACAGAGGAAGGTTGCTCTCCTTAGAGGCATCACCCAGCAAGGCAGAATGGATGCATACCGCTGTGTGTGCCTAACAAGCAGCAAGAGGTGAAGGATATGAGCAGACCATCAGGATAGAAATAACCAGGGAAGTGAAGGGTCAGGGAAGACAGCACTCCAGAGCAGAACACGCCATCCACAGCCTGGATCCTGAGCCCTTGTGGTCATGATTGGAAAACCATCCCCTGCAGGATATGCCTTAGCATAGGGCACAGAGCAGAGGACAGGCATACCAGGGACTACGTATGACTCAGGGCAAATTCGGTCTCTGACCCTTTCTTGGTGTACAGAACTTGGCAACATGCCTTATCGTTCTTTATATCTATAAAACGTGGCTTATATCATCTACTCCAAGAAAAAAAATTAATTACCTGAGCTTTGATATACAAGCACATAATATGCACACAATAAAGATTGCCTATTCTTAACTAAAAAAAAAAAAAAGTCTTTATCAGTCAAGTCCTACCTGTTGGGGAAAAAAAAAAAACACTTTAAATTCTAAAAGGGCAGAAGCAGGCTTTCCCCCTCCCCATCAGGAGACATTAATAATATATAATATTATTAAAATGGCAAAATAAACAGGGTTTATTACAAAATTGATCCTATAAAATCAAAAAAGAACAACCACACATGAAAAATTATCTATAATGTGTTAGAGGATTCTTAAATGTTTGCTAAATCCATTACAGTCACTATAAATAAATTTGTATAAATGCTGTCTCCTGCATAATTCACTTATGCAACCATTAAAACACTCTCTAGATTTAAAATTTCTAAATCAATTTCATTTACTTTTTATTTGGCTAAAAATTTAAAGTAATGTAATGCTTTAGATTAATTTAATAATGTCTCAAAGGTAGCTTCATAACCTTAAAGAAAACCTTAAAAGTCCACTTTTTTATCAGTAAACCATACTTTCTTTGCAAGAAGAAATGAGAAGTCAGATCTTCATGGATTTAAATGAAATTAAGACTCTGGATACAGAACACATGTATGGCCTACAGATCCTATGTTTTCCCTCCTCTATGACATACTACATTCATTCCTAAGCATGTCACAACCTGGAACAGCATACCACGCAACACCTTAAAGTTAGAGACACATTATACAAGGCAGATGTTGGTTGGTAGCACAGTACTGTGTGTATTGGGTAACAAAACTGTTTCAAATCTTTGAAGCTTCTCAGTACCTCTAAGTCTGTAGTTTACTAATACAAAATAAAAACCAAAACAATATGTACATATAAAATCATGAAAGCAAATATAATTATATATTCCATCATACCCCCCAGATAATAGCATGTTTTTGAGAGAAAATATCCTTCTATGGTATTAACAGAGGCATGCGGAGCAATCCAAGCCACAGGAACACATTTCAGGTCTGGGTGGCATCAACATGCTGACTCCACAGACCTTGTAGAACATCCGCATCACTCCAGAGAGCTCCTTATTTCCATCTCAGGCACACACACACAATAGCAACAAAGATCACTCCTCCTTTTCCATGGTGGGTTAGTTTTGCTCTTCATAGAATTGCATATAGAAGGAAATGTACAATTTGTGATTATTTTAGATTCTTTTGCTCAACAAACTGAGATTGAGCCATGTTGTTAGATCCATCCACAGGATTTTTATTCCTGAGTAGAATTCAATTTGTATAAATATACCACAGTTTGCTTTTCCATTCTCCTAATTATGTGTATCTGAGTTACATCTGGTTTAGGGGGTTATAGGAACAATTTTTTATGAAAATGTATTATACAAGTCTTTTTCTGTACTTGTAATTGTACTTATTTTGAGTAAATACATATTTTTAACATTGTTGAATTATAAATGCATGAGATTGATTTTGTAAGAAACTTAGAAACTGCTTGACCCATTTTAATTCCTCTTAGCATTATGTGAAAGTTCCATTTACCAGAACGCCTTGACAACATTTGGGCTTGTTGGTCTTCTTAATTTTGTTTTTCCATGGAGTATTAAATAATCTCATGGTTTTAATTTGCACTTCTCCAATGATAAAACATATTGTACAATTTTATTATTCTTAAATGATATTTCTAGATCCTCTTTTAAGAAGTGACTCTTCATTCTTGAAGCGTTACTTTTTTTGTTACTGCTTTTGGTTTTTCCTCGAGGATTTGTAGCGATTCCTTATATATTTTGTGTTCAGCCCTTTTTGCCATTTGCCTCTACTGTGAATGTGATCATCGGATCTGGGGCTTCTTGCTTCTTTACTTTATCCATTGATATCTTTTGGTGAGGAAAAGTCTTAAATTTTGGCAAAATGCAATTTTTCCTTTTTTTTTCCTTTTATGATTAGTGCTTTCTTGGTCTCATACAAGAAAGTGCTGCCTCCCTGGGGACCTCAGAACCATGTAGTATTCTGCCCCATTATGTTCAATAACCATTTATTTTATTTTTTATGTTTTTATGTACAACATGAGTTAGGAGTTAAAATTTTTATCATTTTTTTTCAGGTATTCATTCATTTGTTCCTTTGAGACTATGGCGAAAACATTCCTTTCCCACTGAAAAGTTGTAGCACTTTAGACAAAAATTATTCTCTCAAATATGTGTGCAACTATTTCTAGAAATGTTCTTTTCATCAGAAATAGCTTCAATAAAAAAGTTATTTGAAGCAAGGTTTGAAATAAATGCTATTAGATTTTACCCTTTATATGGTATAAAACTATGAGGAAATCCATCTTAAAAGAGGCAGAATGAAGACAACAATAACACGTATTAATCAGTTCTGCTGCCATAACAAAAATCCACATGCTGGGAGAACTTAAAAAACAGAAATATATTTCTCACAGTTCTGGAGCCTGGAACTCCAAGATTGTTTTAGTCAGTTTTGTTGTTGCTGAGACTAAAAGACCTGAGAAGAACAACTTTAAAGAAGAAACGTTTCCTTTGGGACTCCGAGTTTCAGAGGTCTGAGTATATAAACATCAGCTCCACCATTGCTCAGGGCCTGAGGTAAGGCAGAACATCATGGGGGAAGGATTTGTTGGATGAAAGTAGGTTAGGAAATCACACCAGTAATGAGGGAGAGAGAGACAGAAAGATAGGCAAACACATTCCACTCACCAGATACAAAATGTAGACCTCAAAGGCATGCCCCTAATGAATCACCCACTCCGACCATACCCTACTGGCAAATGGTTACCACTCAGTTAATCCCTAGCAGGAGATTAATTAGCTGATTAGGTTAAGGCTCTCATAACACAATCATTTCGCCTCTGAACCTTTTTGCAATGATCTCATATGTGAGCTTTTGGGGGAGCTTGTATCTGAACTGTAACAGAGATCGAAAACTTGAACAATTTGATTCTTCAAATTTTCCTGGCTTGCAAGTGGCCACCTTCCTATCACAGAGCCCTGTTCTCATGACCTCAGAGAATGCTGCCTAGCTCCTAAAGGCTGCATCTACATATATTACCACATCCGGGTCAGTGCTTCAAAAGATGCATTAAGTCTATAACAAAAGACAAGAACAGGAAGGAGAGCAGTGCATGCTGCTCTCCTGTTCAAACAGGGAACAGATCAGAACACACTTGTGCCTATGTTGAAATACAACCAAAATTAGATCTTAAAAAAGAAAGCAGTAATTTTACCTTAAAAATAAGAAAGTATAAAACATTACAAAATCAAATTTGATCATTTGAAAAGATGCTATCAATAATCTCCTTGCAAGACTGATGAAGAAAAGATAATAAAAGGGGGAGAATAAAAAAAAGAGAAAACACCAGTTACCAGTATCAGATAGGCATCAGAACATCATCCCCAATGCTATTTGCAGTAGTAGGATAATTGTAGTGTGAACATTTTATACCAAAATTTTTCAATACCCCAGATAAAATGAACATGAATCTAAAATCACAATTTATCAAACTGATTTTATTAGTTTTTTTTCCTATTAATATCCATCAATTTAAAAATCAGAGTTATCTCACATTATTAAGGATCAGGGGTTAAGAATAGATTCAAGAATAGATTTCACATTTATGCTTTGCTGATGGTTTAAATCTTTCTGATTTTTTTATGTTCCAGTTTATTGGACACTCTTCTAAAAGTTCATCTAGTTAGTTGAACTCACTGGATTAATCTGCCTTTGATTCTCTTTAAGTCAAGTGTTACAAAACTTTTATATTTGTAACATAATGAGAGAAACAGTGGCCACGAGTATTCATAGAACTTTTCACACTCAAAGAGGAAGTACTCAAATAGGACATGTAAACTCAAGAGTGAAATTCTTGGGCCAATCCTGTGGTTCTGCCTACCACACTAATAAAAAGAAAATTTGGAGACACATATTGTATGAAAATATTATATTAATAATTAAAATATAAATATTAATTTAATATTTAAAATATTTTCAATTTTAGCAAGTCATATTTAAAAATGTATTAAGATTGTACATCATGACAAAGTTGATTTCATTCCAGGAATGCAAGGTTGATTCATCATATGCAAATCAATAAATGTAAGTCACCACATAAATAGAACCAAGGATAAAAAACACATAGTCATCTCCATAGTGGAGATAAATCCTTTGGCAAAATTCAGCACCCATTCATTCTATTCCTAGTTGAAAAAAACTAGGAATAAAAAGAATATGCCTCAACATCATAAAGACTATACATGAAAAACCTAAAACCAACATCATACTGAATGGAAAATAAAACTACAGAATACATTTTCTCTATAATCAGGAGAAAAACAACTATGTCCACTCTCACCACTCTGAATCAATATAGTACCAGAAATTCTATCAGGAACAATTAGGTAAAAGGAGGAAATAAAAAGGAAAAAAATAGAAAATCAAGAAGTCAAATTATTACTATTTGCAGATTATATGCTGCTATATGCTCAGAAGTTGCATCAATTTCACCAGAAAAATTGCTAGAGTTGATAAATAAATGCAAAGTAGCAGGATGCAAAATTAACATGCAAAAATCAATGATTTTCCTATACACCAATAATGGATTTGCAGGGGAAAAAATCAGGAAAATAACCCCCTTCACAATGACTTCAAAAATAAAAGTAAGAACAAATCTAACCAAGGAGGTGAAAGACCTCCATGATGGGGATTATAGAACACTGAAGAAAGAAATAGAAAATGACACTAAAAGATGAAAGAACCTCCCATATTCATGGACAGGGAGAATTAATGTTAAAATGGTCATATTATCAAAAGTAATATACAGATTCAATGTAAACTCCACCAAAATTCTTCACAGAACTGGAAAAGTTTGTTCTAGAATAAAAGTTCTAGAATAGCTGAAGCAATTCTACAGGCGAAAAAATGTAATCCTGGAGACATCACAATAAGCAACTTTGAATCACATTACAGAGCTAATGTAACAATACTGAAGGATACTGGGGTAAAAACAGACACAAATACCAATGAAACAGAATAGAAGACACAGAGACAGACCTATACACATACAGTCATCTGATCCTTGACAAACGTGCAAAAAAACAAAAAAACAAAACAAACAAACAACAACAACAACAAAAAAACAACCACAAATTGTAGAAAAGACAGTCTTTTTTGATAAACAATGCTGGGGAAACTGATTTTCAGAATATGGAAGAGTGAAACTTTATCCCTATCTTACACTCTGCACAAAGCCAACTCAAAACAGACCAAAGATCTGGGAATCAAACCAGAAACTACTCAACCAATAGAAGAAAATATAGGGTCAGTACTACAACTTGTAAGCGCAGGCAGCAAATTCCTCAGTAAGACTTGTAAAGCTCAGGACATAATACCAAGAATTTACAAATTCCTTGGCATAAAATTAAAAAACCTTTGCATAGCAAAGCAAACAAATAAGAATGTAAGAGAACCTACAGAACGGGAGAAAATCTTTACTAATATGCTTCTGAGAAAAGACTAATATCCAGACTATATATAAAAAACCCAAAATCTTACTATCAATAAAACAAATATCACAGTCAGTAAGTGGACAGATAAAGTCAATAGACACTTCTCAAAAGAAGAAATACAAATAGTCAACAAATATATTTAAAAAGTTTTCAACATCTTTAGCAATTAGGGAAATCCAAACTAAAACTACAGTGAGATTTCATTTCATTCCAGTTAGAATGGCAGCCATCAATTAATCCCAATATTATGTATAACTATAATGCATTAATTAAAAATGCAAATAATAGTAAGTGCTGGAGACAACATAGGGAGAAAGAAACAATTCAAGACTTTCTGTGGAACCACTATGGAAATCAGCATGGAGGTTTCTCAAAAACTAAGAATGGAACCACCATATGACCCAGTTACACCATTTCTCAGAATTTATTCTAAATGATTAAATAATTGTCATACAAAAATGATATATGCATTCATATGTTTATAAGCAGCATAATTCATCATAGCCAAGTTATGGAACCACTCTCGGTATCCATTGGATGAATGGACAAAGAAAATGTGGTATATATACACAGGAGTTTTATTCAGCCATAAAGAATAAAATTTTATCATTGGAAGAGAAGTGAATGAAATTTGAGAGCATTATGTTAAGCAAAAGAAGCCAAACTCAGAAAATCAAATATCATAGGTTTCCTTTTATATGTGGAAGCTAGAGATGAAAACAGAGGGAAACAGTTGGGTGGGGAGGTTCTCATGAAAATAGAAGAGAGATCCGTAGACTAAGTAAAGTGAACAGAGGAAAGGAGGGAGGAACAGAAAGAGGAAACACTTTGATACAATATTTACCAAGTTATGTTGCTATATCATGTGTATATTTGAATGTGTAATAATAAATACACTGTTATAATAAATACATTATAATAAATACATTATAATAAAACTGTTATAATAAATACATTATAATGTACCAATAAAAAATTTTGAAACAGACAAACAACAACAAAAAGACAAAAGACTCCAAGTCAACATGGTTTCACTGATGAAATATCGCAAATCTTAAACAGGCATTTTCAAAGATTAAATAAGGAAGAGTACTATATAATTAATTTTATGGAAGTAATCAGTAAAATTCTGACACCAAAACTTGGCAAACAGAATTTTGGCATAAAATTAAAAAACCTTTGCATAGCAAAGCAAACAACTAAGAATGTAAGAGAAGGAAGAAAGAAGGAAATAAATTCAGAAAAAAGGAAATAAAAATATATTTGAATATGCTACAATAAATAATAAAAACAATGTATCACAACATTAAAAATCAAGATTGATAATGTAGATTTTATCACAGTGTTTTACAACATTTTCTAATATCTGGTAAGACAATTCCAGTTTCTGTTGCTCAAAAATATTTGTCTATTCTTAGGAATCTCTAATATAATTAAGACTTTTTTATTAAATTGTAGGCAAAAACCTAAATGTCTCTTCATATTTGGGATTATATCAAATTTAGGTACTAAATTTGGGAGAACTCATACTTTCATATTTCACTTTGCTTTCATAGACATGAATTTTTATTTTCATTTCTAATATTTTATAGATTACTTCCTTTATCCTATTAAAATTATTTTATAATTTTATGACAACTAGAAAGGATATTTTCATTCTAAAGATTTATTAATTTCATTTTTAATGAAAAGACATTTAATTTTTTTATCTTTATACATTATCCTGTTACCTCATCAATTAATTTATTTTCATTTTTTTTCTCGAATAGTATTCTATTGTAAAAATAAGAATGATAGAGAAAAAATAACTTCATCTATTGTTTTTCAAATTTTGTAGTAGTCCTAAATTTTTCTTTACATTATTTTTGCCATAATCTTCAAGAGAATATAAAAAACACTAGAGATGGGAGGGCTCATGTGTCTTGTTTTTATTTTAAGAAATATAGAATATTTTAAAATTTCATAGAATGAAGGATATTGGTGTTTGATAATATATTTTATTATTTTTACATTTTCCTTTAATCTCACTTCTGATATTTTTTATAAGACTTTACATATCTATATAATTTAGTTATGGTTTCATTGTTCTTATCAAATCTCTTGGGATCACTTTGCCTGCTTACATTGTTTTGTGGAGTGAACTAAAAGTTGAAAAAATATATGCAACCTAGTTTAGATAGATCTAAGCAAAAGTATATTACTCTTAATAACTTTTTCAAAAATTTAAACTATGGTAACTGTTCTAAAAATATTCAACATCTAAGATTGATTTTGTTGGTTTGTATTATGTAAAATGCTTCATTTTTTAAAATATTGCCCCATATTTGACAATATTTATCTACAGAAAGTTGATTTGGGGGCTAGGATCTCTTGAATAAATTGAGTATTAGTCATTTATTTAGTTTTAAATCTTTTTATTCCTTGTCTGCACACCACATTGCACTACTCTTTAGGTTAAGGACAACCTATACAATGTATTTCATATGTCCTTCATAGTTGTAGCACCTGCCCTTGAATTTAACAGATTCTCTCTATTTATTTGTTGATCATTGACTATGTAAGGTTGTTTGTGATAAAATGGTCAGGAAAAGTGTTCAATGGCCAGCTTGTCTTTCATAAAACCAAATCAAGATTTGAAAAATCAATATATAAAATGAGAATATAATTGAAAACTGTAAAAAAGATAGAGCCCACAAAATATCCCTTCTTATATTTTTGTACATTAAAATGATTTATTGTTTTCACTTCCATTATGTAAGCATTTCTATTCCAAGTTTTTGTTAAGATATTCTTGTCATTGTAACTATGAAGGTCTTCTCAAGAAAAGAAAATCTCAGAACTCCTTATGTGCCAATGGAGTTAGGGAAAAGCAAATTCAAAGCAAGAGTGACCTTAAAAATCAGAAAGGAGCCTGACTGTGCATTAGGAGACTATTCAAGAGTACCGCTAATATCCACTGAATTGATAGAAGATAGTAGTGACAATGTAAATAAGAATATGCCAAATGGAACTTGCACAATGTAGAAAGAAATAATCACTATTGTTTAGAAGAGAGAATAAAGCTTGGGATGTTCTGAGCTAAGGTGAACATTTACTAAAGAGTGAACTTAGATCAGTAGTAATCAAGCTGAAGGGCAATACTTATGGGCTTATTGCCATCTTTTGATCAATGTGAAAATGTTTTTTCTTTGCAATAATTTAAGACAAACAAACATGATTTCAATCATTTTTGAAGTGCAGGGTATACAAATGAACAGACTGGAACAAATGTATATCAAAGTCTAGGAAGAAGTGTACATTTGTAGGTGTAAAAAGAAGAGGGTGCAGTGTCATATTCACTTGTAAACATGCTAGGTTAACAAAAGGTTAAAAATATTGTCTTGCAGAGCAAGTTAATTCCTGGGATCCCTCCCAAAAGATATATTCTGGCAAAACTTCTTGCTTCCTGAAATGTATGTGGATTCAACTTGGGACAATCTTAGAGTTAGCAATAAGGTAGTGAACAGTTCTCCTCCAATAGTATCATGGTGCACTCAAGCAAAGTGAGGCATCTATAGACAGATTTACAGACAAGGTGGCATTATTAGGCTGTATTACTATGAAATTAATACTGTAGAAGTATTAAAACTGGCCTACCTTCTCAGAAGAATTGCTGTTCGAGTATAAGAAAGCAATTGATTCGTGAATGTTGATTTTGAATTCTGTTAATTAGCTGAATTCATTTCTCACCTCTAGAAGTCTTCTGATAGAGCTTTGTTTGTTTGTTTTTATGTTTTATCAATAAAGGATCATGCCCTAAGCAAACAGAGATAGTTTGACTTATTTTCATGTGTGTATTGTTGTAATTTCTTTACCTTACCTGATTAACATGGTCAGAGTTTCAAGAACTATGTTGAATAGAAGAGGTGAGAGTAGTCATTCTTGTCTTGTTCCTGATTTCAGAGAAAATACTTTTACTTTTTCTGCATCCAATATGATGTTGGCTTTGGGTTTCTCATTTGTAGCCTTTATAATGTTGAGATAGTTTATTTTATTCCCAGTTTCTCTAGTGTTTTGAACATGCATGAGAGCTGGATTTTATCAAAGACCTTTTCAGAATTTACTAAGATGACCATGATTTTTGCCCTTAGTTCTATTTATGCGGTGGATCACATTTATTACTTTTCAGATTTGGAACAATCTTTTTATCTCTGGAATGAAAACCCACTTGATCATGGTGCATTATCTTTTTGATGTATTTTTGAATGCAGTTTACTGATATTTTATTCAGGATTTTTTTGCATCTATATTCATCAGAGATATTGGTCTGTAGTTTTCTTGATGTATCTTTGTCTGGTTTGGGTAAAATGGATGTATTGGCTCTAGAAAATGTGTTTAAGAGTGTTTCCTCCCTTTCAATTTCATGATATAATTTGAGAAAAAAACTGATGTTAGTTCTTTAAAATTCTGACAGAATTTGGCTGAGAAGAAATCTGGTCCTGGCATTTCTTGGCTTTTCTTTAATTGCTCTCAGTTTCATTACTAGATATTGGTTTATTTAGGATTTCTACAATTTTCTGATTCAATATGGGAAATCCATATGTGTCTAGAAACTTGACAATGTCTTCTAGATTTTCCAGTTCATTGGAGTTTAAATTTTCAAAATAGTTTCTAATGATCCTCTGGATTTCAGAAGTGTCTGTGGTGATAGTCCCTTTTTCATCTCTAATTGTTTTTATTTGGCTCCTTACTCTCTTACTTTTGGTTAGTTTTAAACTACCCTATAAACAAAAACTTCAAAACAAAGAAAGAAAACTTGGGATTTAATCTAACCAAGAAAGTGAAAGACTTATACAATAAAACCTATAAAATGCTGAAGAAAGAAATTGAAGAGGACCTTAAAAGACAGAAAGACCTCCAATATTCTTGAATAGGTAGAATTAAATATTGTCAAAATGGTCATACTACCAAAGGCAATATATACAGATTGAATTTAATCCCCTTGAAAATGCCAGTGACATTCTTCACAAAACTAGAAAAACCAGTACTAGAATTAGTTTAGAAAAATAAAAGATCCAGAATAGCCAAAGCAATCCTGAGCAAGAAGAGCAATACAGAAGGTCTCATAAGATCAGTTGTCAGATTATACTACAGAGCTAGAGTAACAAAAACAGCATGGTATTGGCATCAAATAGACATGAAGACTAATGGAACAGCATTGAAGACACAGAGATAAACAAACATACTTACATTCTCTGATATTTGACAAATGTATCAAAATAATATGTTGGTGTTAGGAAAACTATATATATGCAGAAGAATGAAACTAGATTCATATCTTTCACCATGAACAAAAGTCAAATCAAAGACTTAGGAATCAGACCAGAAATATTGTAACTATTAGGAAAAAAATATAGGGTCAACACTCCATCATATTGATGTAGGCAGGGGCTTTCTTAATGAGACCCCTAAAGTATAAGGAATAAACCAAGAATGAAAAAGGGAAGTGCCATCAAATTAAAAAGTTTCACAGAAAAGGAAATGATTAAGAGTATGAAGAGAGAGCATACAGAATGGGAGAAAGTCTTTGCTAGCTACTCCCCCAACAGGGGATTAATATTAAGAATATATAAGCTTTACACCAAAAAATAAAAAGGTGAAGAAATGGAAAAAAAAGAACTTAACAGACACTTCTCAAAACAAGTCAAAAGAAATAGAAATAGTCCACAAGTATATAGGAAAAAATGTTAAATTTCCTAGAAATCAGGTAAATGCAAATCAAAACTACATTGAGATTTCATCTCACTCAAGTCAGAAAAGCAATTATCAAGGCTACAAATAATTATAAATTATTACTGTTAAAGATGTGGTGGGGGAAGATATACCCATATGTTGTTGGTGGAACTGCAACTTAGTACCATCATTATGAAAAGCGATATGGAAATTTCTCAATAAACTAAGGATGAAACCATCATATGACCCATGTATCCCACTCCCTGTTTTTTATCTAAAAGAAATAAAAATCAATATACTATAGTGATATAGCCACATCAATATTTATAGCAGCACAATTCACAATAACCAATTATCAGGCCAGGACCTTGTTATTGGATTAATGGATTAAGAAATTGTCATATATATGCACAATAGAATTTTATTCAGCCACAAATAAGAATGGCATTATAGCATTTGCCAGTAAGTGGATGTAAATGGACAACATCATGGTAAGTGAAATAAGCCAGACTCAAGAAATCCTGGGTGGAATGGAATGTGTTCTCTCATATGTGAAAGGTAGAGCAAAATAAGGGAAATAAAGGAAGAAGCAGGAGCAGCACCATGTCAGGTATAGGTAGATATAGGGAAGATCAATGGAGTAGAAGAAGAAGATCTAGAGAGAGGAAGGGGTGACAGGAAAGGGGAGGAAATGTGGAAAGATTTTAACAAAACCACATTATGTTCATATGTAAATATTCCATAGTGAATTTCACCTTTACATATAGGTAGAAAGCTCCAATCAAAAATGAATAAGCTGGAGGAAGATGAGTAGAAGGAGAATAGATAGAGGGAGGAGGAAGGGAAAGCAAGGTGGGAGGAGTGAGGACTGAAATGGAGTAAATCCAATTCCATACATGCATGATTTTATCAAAATTAATCCAACTACTATGTGCAACTAAAATGCTCTAACAACAACAACAACAACAAAACTGACTTGCTATGAAACTTACAAATTTTAAATACTCTTTAAGTGTTCCATCCAAAAGTAAAATTTTTGAAAGCTTGTTGTGAAGAGAATTAATTTGAGTCACTGATTTAGATGAATAGAATTAAGAAGAGTGGAGGCCATTCCACACAGAGGCAATGCCATCAGCAAAGGGGCAGACTGTCCTCAGCCCTGTCAACAGACAAAGCAGTACACTCTCCAGGGGTTTATTTTCACATGTGTCTGTAGCATCTTACAGAAGTTTGTAGAGTATCAATGACGTGTTCATCTTCTTTCAGAGGATAAAGGGAAGATCTAAATTTTCTTTAAGGACCAAATAGATGAGTGAGGCTACAAGAAATTACTGAGGTAGGGATATGAATGAATCCTTATTTCACAAGAAGATCAGCACATAAGAAAAGAAAAAGATTTTGAACATTGACTCTTACAGCTGTGAACTTGGTATTTGTACTCAAATTATATAATACAAAATTTCTTCTAAGAAAAATTAAATAACCATGAAGATCTTAGGTCTCTATTCTTACAAGGGTATATTGTAGCAAGAAAGAGACATTGCCAAAGTGCCATCAGTTAATGCAAATGGATTTCAATCCATCCCAGAAAAATCTGGGGAGGGAGGAAGAACTATGGGAAAATTTGGAAGCAAGCTAAAGATGGTTGACATTTAAAAGCAGAAGCAAGTCGGGCAAGACCACTTGCCTTTTAACTTTAATAGCTGATATCAATGTTACCTGGACAGTAAAGTGTAGTACAGCGGTCCCTTGTCACCCATACTGTCAATTTTTGTTTCTTCATTTATCCACAGTTAATCATGGTCTCTAAATATTAAATGGAAAACTCTCCATTTTGAGACACAGACTACGTTGACATGAATTTAATGCAGTGTATTGTTATAATTGTTCTGTTACTATTTATTGTTGGTTAATCTCTTATGTGCCTAATTTATAAATTAAATTTCATCATAGGTATTTGTGAATAGGAAATATGCATGGTAGATATTTGTTGGGTAATATCCATGGCTTCAGACACCTACAAGGAGTGTTGGAACTATTCCACATGGTGAGGGAGGACAAAGGAGCTGAGTCCAGGAAGTCTGTTTTTTATGGGATCCTCTGAGTCTTTTTGTCTTGTTCCTCCTCTCCAACAACCAGATGATCACTTTATTCCATTCAAGAAAGTATGGAAGCTTGGCTGGCAATGGTCATGGTGGATATTAAACACTTTACCAAGGATGTTGTAAGCTTTATCCTGATCCTGTTTATTCCATGTTAACCCAGTTTAGCATAGTTAACCTGTTCTTGTACTTGAGGTCTCAACTGAAACATTATGTCCTGTGGCTAGGTCAAGGTTCTTACTTTATGACCTCTGACACGCCATTCTTCCCTTTGTATTATCTTTTGTAGCTGGAGTCATATTTTGAGTAGCTGTTTGACTACTGTCTGTCTCTTTAGTCTCTGCTTGCTGTTTAAAATTAGGAAGCAGGATTCTTCTGCTTATCACCATATACACACCAGGCATATAGTGGATATTAAACTATATTTCAGTACATATGGAGGTGAAATTCTGCAAGAAGCATTTTGACTCAGATTTGGAACAGACTATAAACTTTCCTTTGATAAACAACTGAAGACAATTATAAATATAAATTTCTTATAATCAGAAAGGACACTAAGACTATGGTCATAGATGCCCCATGCATTTTTTTAATATTCAAATTGGTTTTTTTTGAGCTTACAGTGGTTTAGTCTTATTGTAATAAAAGTGGTAATTTATATTACGAGTATGGTTTCAAAATAAAATATTTAGCACAAAGGAGTTTAAAAATAGAAATGTAGAATGAGAGAAGAAAAAGGTCAGGAACAAAATTTGGAAAAATGCCCATATTTTGGGTAATGGAGGAGGAAAAGAATGCCAGCAAAGGAAGTAAGAAAGAAATGTTTTAAAAATAAAATAAAAACAAGGAAAATTGACATCATCATTTGGTGTGCAAAGAGACCAGAGATGTTGTCAACGTTTTGTGTTACTCAGATTTTCTTCAATGTGATCAAACATCCTGACACAAATAATTTGGAGGAGGAAAGATTTATTTTGGCTCATAGCTTCACAGGTTTCAACCCGTGTTTGGCTGGCTCCATTGCTCCAGGCCTGAGGCAAGGTAGAATCATGGCAGAAGGATGTGGTAGATGAAAGCTGCTGAGCTCTGGACAACCAGGAAGCCTAGAGAGAGAGAGGAAGGGGCCCAGCACAGGTAAACCCTTCCAGGATGACCCCCAGTGACCTACTTTCTTCAGTTAGGTTCCACCTCCCAGTAATCAATTCAAAACACTAGTCCATCAAGTGGATTAATCTATTGATATGGTTAAAATCCTCATGACTCAATCATTTCCTAAAAGATTCACCTCTGGGCATGGCTGCAGTGTGGACTAAGACTTTAAGGGGGACATTCCAAATATAATTCATAAAAGTTCACAAAAAACAAAGAAAATAGATGTGTATAGAGCACCTGCTACAAGCCTGGCACTTTGCCAACAAGGTAGTATACCTTTGTCTCATAATTTCCATTTTGTTTTTTTTATTACATGAGAAAATTGCTTCACAGAAACTTTCTGCTTTGATAAAGCAAATATAGATTGTGCTATTTAAGGTAAAACTCAGGTTCAAATGGAACTCAATATTATGTTCATTCTACAGTGTCTCTTTTTTTAAATATTTTAGTTTGACAATTTTTCAAATACTTTAATAAAGTCCTTGTCAATTCCTATAAAAATACCATTTCCAAAGAAGGATTAAAGGCAGTGATGCCTATGGTAATTCCCAGGAAAATGGATACATCAACATATGAAAGGGTCTGCAGGGAAGTTGGAAAGGAAAGGACACAGGGTTGATTCCTTTCCTGTTGGGGAAACTTGTTTGCCTAATGTGCAACCTCAACCAGATCTCTGCATGTGCCTGCACCCAGCCTCTTACCAACATGACATGCTATTGGCATAGAAAAGAGGAGGCTGTATCAGCTCTATCAGGAGACATCTGGACAGTCAAGACTGCATTATTGTAAATAATCCTGGCATTGTTGATTCCTACTGCAGGGCTGCCTGGAAAATGAAGGTTAGTAAGTTATGCAACTATCACTATGAAAAGATGTCTTACCCCAAAATCAAAGTGGAATTCTTTGTGAAAAATGTTTCCACATTTCTTGTTTAAAAACAAACAAACAAACAAAACATTTTATTAATCTAAACCAAAAAGATGTGTCAAGAAAGGGGGGGCACTTTTTGTTGTTATCTGATGGTTTCAGTCTCCTCTAGCAAGGAGGAGACTGCACTGCATGTTTGCTGGTATCATCCGAATTATTAGTAAAGATTGGCACCAGGCAAGAGCTGTGATTCCTGTGAATCTGCTTTGACAATCCAACCTTCTGTGCTGTTACAAAAATCAAAAGGAAGAGCCTAGAGGAGAGAAAATATTGGCAAAAGGGAAGATGGGCAAAGGACATATCACAGCAGCCCTGTTTCTCATTACCAGCTAAGGCTACTCCGAGGAAGTACCTGAAAATATTCAAGAAATACGTTTAAGGCTAATTGTGAGACCCCTCTGTATGCTTTTAAACATAGGTACCTCCTACTTAGCAGTACCACGCTCTGTAAGTGTAGGCCTCTTAATTAGAAATAATCGATTGGTGGGCAATTGAGTTACTATATGAAAATTGAATATTAAAAGTCCACCTATTCAAGGCCTTTCAGTGACTTTCAGGGGGAAAAATACACACTTGCTCTCAAGCTGTAATTCTGGCATTGATTATGATTCTGAGAAATATTTTCATATAAGTGAACCTATCCTAATATGTAAGATTAAGTCTTTGTAGGTACAACTTTCAGTCATTTCCGGATGGGTTTGTCTTGACAATGAAAGAACTGGCCCTTCTGTTAGAAGAGCAGTCTGGTAGTGCAAGAGTGATGTGCTTCTGAATAGCTTACACAGTAAGGGAGTGAGCATATAAATGGCAGAGATGTTGCCAAATTTTAGCCCCAATGATTCTTGACCTAAATCGTTTATAGGAAAAGTGAACTCAATTTTGTCACTAACATTATTGTTGGAAATCGTGACGGATTTTAAATTCACACATCCACATCGAATTATTTCTTCTCTTGTGGATAGTCCTCAACTATGCATGTTGGATAAATGTTGACTCAATATCACATGAAAATAAAATAAAGACATTGTGTCCACCTATAACTAAAAAATAAATATAAAAAATGTCGTCATAAGAGAAATACCTCTGTGGCAAAGCACTTCATAATTCAGAACATCTGCCTTAGGAGCTTATTATCTGTGGCTAATATTTGAAATAATGCCTATTTTATATAGGGCATTAACATACTTGTGATATCTCTCCTTATAGATAAAGGGAAAAGTTTCTGTATCTCTACTTCAACTGTCACAGAGGAGAGTTCAACAGCTAGAACCCATACAGAATTTGCTAGGTATCACTTGCCTTGTTTCTTATAGAAGCCTATCATAAATGAACACTAAATTTGGTGAAAAATCCAACCAGAAAGTTTGCATGATAACAATGATAAACAGAATGAAATATTTCAGTTATATGCTACAATAATTCCTATTCCATGGACACTTTTAAATATTTATGATGACTGATTATTTTATAGTATTTTAATTTCTCACTACAAAAACTTAGATCTTCCTTTAGTACTTAAAATAAGATTAAGATACACAAAATGATGCATCATTCTAATTTAGAGTATATTCTGATGCAAACACCAATTAAGAGTTGTGATCTATTCCAGGTTGTGTTTTCATAGGAAATGCAGGAGATTCAGGAAGTAACCGCTCACCCCCAGGTCAGCTGTCCTTTTCCGGCACAGAGTGGAGTTAATCCTAACAACTAGATCTTCATTACAAGGAATGTAAAACTTTTATGAGCCTGAAATGGAATTCTGCTTGTATAACATTTGTGATCATAGCAAACTGATTATAGTGTCTTCACCTATTCCTGGACTCATTAATCTCAAAACTGAGAGATTTGAGGGGCTATTGCCCAACTTCTCATCAATGGCACAGATTCTTGTAATAATAGCAAATGAATGCCACTCAGCTTGAATGTTAACACTTTCAAGTAAAAAAAAAAATCACCAAATCCTAAGGAATTATATTATTCTATCTTATAATTCTAATCATTAAAGAGTAGTAGCATTTTTAATGTAAAGAAACTGTATAATAGTAATTTTGCCATTTGGATGGTGCTACATTATTTTATATCACCTGAGTCTAACTTCCTCATTCAAAATAGACTTAATATATCTCAATTATCTCTCTTCCTTCCCTCTCTTTCTCTCTCTGTTACTTACAAAATTGAAATTTTATTTAATTCAGAGTCATCCTATTCTCAATGTTCACAGCTGACCAATTCACAGTCTTGAAAAGTCTCAACTAAACAGAATCCTATCTGGTACACTGAAAATCAGTCATTGATGACTATACGTGACCTTGTAAAGATACATGGTCCAGTCTTGCTTGAATCTTTATTTTACCTACAAAACATGGTGTTTAGTGAAATGTGTATATTTTTGTTTTAGGAAAGAATGCTGTAGTTATGCTGAAGGAAAAAAAAAACCCTTGGGCTGGACAGTGTGCAGAACGAGCTAATAACAGGCGATCACAACAGAGTCTTTGTGACAAGTCTCCTGGCCTACTAATAATAAGGTAGTATCTCTGAAAGTATTCAAATATTAACATGTATCAAATTAGCTACCAACTTATTAGGACCTAGTGAATTCTAGTTGTGGTTTATATCATAGGGCTAGAAAAGAAAACAAGAGGACTGTGGTCTACAGTGTGTTGCCATCAGCAAGCAATGACAACACAGCAAGAAATGAGCTGTGGACAAGGGGCTACAGGACCACCTCTCTAACAGGCAGGGGGAGGCAACAGGATTACAGAATGTTCAAAGTCAATGAACAAAGAATATATGGACAAATAGAATTGAAAGAGAGTAGATATTTTTGGCAGGAGAAAAAAAAAGACTTATGTGAAGATTAATAATAATACATCTGTTTACATAAGTGGACTAAATATCTTGACCAGCTAAGGGGAGAGGATGGTAGATCAATGTCAGAGGAGTAGAAAGGGTCCAGGTCCACAGCAGCCCAAAGATTTATGGGGTGAGCTGCTGCTCTCCATGACCTCAACATTCTAGATATCTTTAAATTTTTAATATTTCCTAAGTTCCTGAGTGAAATTTAAAATTTTTCCTTGTATTTTAGATAAATGGCTACCATGTAGATAAACAAATGTAGGGCAGCAAAATTGAAAACAGAAATACTGGTAATGGACTTTGTGGATATAACTAGGTTTACAGGTTGGATGATATCTAGCAGGAAAAATGGGAACAATGTTAAACATGGTAGTTAAATTAACTAGAACTTTGATTAAGCCACATTTTGGTAGGAAGCATATGGATGACAACTGGTATTTTATATTTTACTGGATGTATCCATGAAAGGAAGGTAATGCCATCAGCCTTTGTAACGAGAAGGAAGGCAATCAGCCTTCCCAAGTCATCACGTGAGGGGAATTGTGTATCTTCATGTGCCTACTTGGTACAAAAAAGACTGTTAGGTTGAAATTAGGTGCTATATTTTACAGATGAAAAACTGAAGCTCACAAATATTAAGTAACTAACCTCTCCAAAATCACCAAGGGCTAGGAAACAACAAAGGATTCTTTGATTCCCAAACACAAAACTGAATCTGACACATAAAAGGGGAAAGAACTGGAAATGTGACCAACTGTGAAGAAAAAGACTTGACAGAGAGATTGGTCATTTCTGATTATCATTGGTTAACACAGTTGGGATTTAGAACCCAAAGAGGGACAGCTCCATGTCACAATAATTATCTGAGCATACATTTTCACAAAAGAAAGCACTAATAAGCAGCTTCGCAAATCTCTACTCTGGGCCTTGGAATCACTATTAGGTGCACAAAAATACAAATGATCAATAACAATTTATACAAATAAAATAAAAGAAACTTGAATATGTAGAAATGGAATCATGAGCAAAAGGAGGGATATGAATGGGTAGCAAAGTAAGATTTAATAATTTAAGGAGTTAAGCCCAAACCAAATGAATCAACAGACAAAACACAGGATCAACATGATAGACAAACCTTTAAGGCATGCACATGCTCTATTACCTAAAATATCCCAGGTACCAACTTAGACTCTGTAGCTGAATCCACTCTTGGAGTTACAGCATAGTTAATATGAAAATAAATTCCCTTGCAGGGAGGGTGCATTGGCCTGCTCCTACTCACCAGCTGGGTGTAGTTTTCAGACTAGGAGGCGGCAAGACTGCTGAGACAGTCTAAGGACTGGGAGCCGAGGGTAGATCAGGTGTAGGATGAGGCAAAATGAAAACAGTTCTGGGGAGATAGCTTTTTAAATTTATATGAGAAGGTTTTTGTGAAGAATGATGACCTGACTATCCTTTAAGCTTGTGTCCCAAGAACTAGTTGCTTGGAAATAATCTGCAGTAATTCGTAGGGAGCATGTCAGTTATGTACCGCACATGATGGACACCTGTGGAAGACAAGACTTTTTTTTTTCCTTTACATTTGCCTGTAATTACTCATATTTAACTAAGATCCTGGCTCATACATTCACTGTGAGTTATGTTTCGTATTGCAAATGTTTGATTCATTGGAAATTGATTGAATTGCAGTGTTGAGCTTTAGAAACATAAGCTAACAAGAAAAAGAAAGCACAAATAAGCAATTTTTTTAAAAAAAAGATTACTCTCTGACTCATATTAATAATCTACTTTATTTGGGAAACCACTAGGCTGATATGTACTTTATGGAGAAATAAAGTCTTTTCCAGACGGCAGACTTATTCAATATTTAACATTATATATAACAATGATCCTTGGATTTGTAATAATATATTTCATACTTTCATCACTGTATTACCAAGGAGCAAATATTTACTAATTCTTACATAGACTTCAAATTAGCATACTGGCCTAAGGCCTGTGATTAATGAGACTAGATCTGAAAAATCATGCCATAGATAATTAATATTGAAAAGTATGATTCCACTGAATTAATAATGCATTCCTACCAACCACTAATAATCACTTATACCAGATATGGAATACTAAACCACTAAAATGTTCTAAGCTTCTACTTTGTTTGCCAGATCTTAGTAGAAAAAGAAAAGTACCTGCTCAAATATAGATGAACAGCATCTCTCTGAATCACCTACCAACAGTATTACACTTGTTTCTTAATAAAATAATTTAGCCTCTGTAAAAATGTTGTATATGAACATATAATCAAGGTCATTATCTATTACAGCTGAGGGACTTTGTGCCTATTTTCTAACAGCAGATTACCCAACAGCAGGAAGAGGCTTCTAGAATAGTAATTTAGTGACACTGGAGAGTTACCAATAATCTCAACTAAAATATATACTTTCAAAAACCATGTGATATACCTATAAAATTAAAATAGGTCTTGAAAAAGTTTCAAAATCATAGTTGCTTTGAATTCTCAAATATATCTAATTTTATTTTTTAAATTGATTTCCTACATCATAGATTGATTTTTATACATCATAGATTATACATATACTTTTTCTTACATTAAGTCATATGACCTTGCCATTTTTGTCATTTAGATTAAGTCATGATTTTCACCATTTCACATTAGTATATTTATTTTTTTTTAATACTTACTTGGGGAGCAACCCATTTTTTCAAAGTCACATAGTAGAAAATTGTCTCTGTAAGTAATGTGGTTAATAAATGCTCTAATATTCACCCCAAGCAAAGCCACCTTTAGATATTTATAAACCTAGTTTGAGTGAGAAAATATAATAATCCCTAGAAGAATATTTCACATGAAAACATAATTTTTATGTATGTTATAATTCCCATGGACTACAAATAGTTTCTATCAATAATATATCCAATTATTATTTGTGCTTAGTTTTTTTATTGTTTTTAATAGATCCTCCACTTCAATTCTAATACTATGAGCAATAATTTTTATGTGAAAATGAATTAATCTCTCTCACCCAAGAATTATGTCAACATATTATTTAATACTAATTACGATTTTTATCCCTAATCTATAACAAAGTGTTTGGATATAAATCTCAATATCCAATGTGATATTACTTTTCAGTAATCACACTTTTCATTTAAGAAGTTAACTTAAGTAATTGTTCTACATAAATCGTTTTTTCTGATACACATTTAATACAAGCTAACATATGTTTATTATGAAAAATAAGTAGATAATTCCACAGAAAGATTGATGAAAACGGATATATTTAGGTAAGTTTGGTTTTTCATGTTGGTATTACACTTTGTATAATACATAATTAAATGAGAAAAATAACCAGTCATGTCTACTTCTGTCACATAATAAATAGTGTGAGGGGTTTAATGCAAGCTTAGTGAACTATACTTTTAGAAGAGCTTATTTTTGAAACACTCTATGCCAAGGTGGCGCGATCTTGGGAGGAAGGGGGCATAATTAACAGCTCCCTGTAGGGAGGGACAATCCTTGGGACAGGTTACCTTAGCAACAGGTTGGAGCAGGGGCAGGTTATCTTGATAAGGGTGGAGGAAGGACTCTGAAGCATTAGCATTTTGATCCTTCTTCAACTTTCTTGACTCATTCAAATTGGTCTCCTTGATCTGACCTGACTCCATTTACCTATCTATACTGACTGCCTGTCTAACTCTGGGTTCATTTTTGTCACAGACACTGAAATTTTACTTGGTGTATATTTTAAGTCGAATGGATAGACACCTAGATTGCAGTGATGGGTGTGATGTCACCATGACCCCATGACATGGTGTCCATATCATTAGTAAGAAACAGAGATGAGCAAGTGTTTAAATGAGCCTAGCAAATAAAGCAAATAGAAGAAGCCAATGGGCCTGACAAGCAAAACTAGACTTTTACAATTTCATTTCTTGTTATATATGCCAGATACCATTTCTTTCTAGGATCATACATTTTTCAGAACAAGGTCAATTGTTAAATTTGCATAAATATTTGAATCACATGTTTTTAAGTATGTTTTCATTATAATTGGTTGAGTATAATTTTTAAAAGTGAACTATTACCAAAATATGAAAAACTATGGTTGGGAAAACTCTTACTTAGAAATAAAATATGACATTTGTTTCATCTTATGTATGACTCATTAAGTATATAGTTGTTAAATACTGGGAAACAAACCTGGATAAAACTCTAGCACTTTACAATGAATGTATTATAATTTGATGAACACATATAATTACTTAATTTATTAACTAACTAGAATCCCAATCAGGCTCCAGGATATTTCTACATGTGTATTTCAACCTTGATGTCATTATATATAAAATTATAAAATCTTTTACTATAATATTATGTATTATAAACATAGTAGTGCATTTTTCATCACATTCAATATTACTTGATAATAGATTCTTAAAAACTTTAAAATTTAATTTATCTTATACAACAATAAAAATTTTGTGCTGTTTCAAAGATAATATTAGATGTCTTATATAATTTCCAAATGTACAATTCATATTTGAATTGTATTTATTTTCTTCATATTAGGTGTTTTATGTAGTTAGAGAATCCTTAAATGACTAAAGAGGTGGCAATATAGAGAAATCATGTCATCTAAATAATCTTAGGAACAACTATGTTGTCTGAGGGTCCTTTCCTTTGGAATAAAAAAAAAAATCACAGAGATATGTTCATGTAGCATGAATAACTTAAGAAATACAACCATTAAAGTTTATTTTCCCTAGAAAATGTGTTAACCCTAAATTATGGTGCTGATAAACGCTGCCTCACTAGTCTACCAGCTCAATCTTCCATTGTGTAATATAAACTGATAATTCAACTATGGTTTGGAACTCACTTTATGTTCAAAGTGTGTCTTAATTCTCTGAAATTCTCACCAGCTCTAAGTAAGTGTCATCATGCTCCCAGCACCTACCTTTTAACAGACAGGGAAGAGGTTCAGAGACGAAGGCCCTGTGTAAAGTCATTAGTTTTTGCACAATTTGTTATTTAGTCTTTGCCAGTAAATGGTGGAACCTGGGTTCTGCCTGAGTTTCTCTTCACCGCCTCAGTCCACGCTGCCCTTAGAGCAAACCTCCACAGGAGCATGCCCCTTGGCTGACTGCCATTTAGAACACTGTTGGTGCTGGGATATGAAAGGAAGCTCTAGGTATTACCTGTTATGCTGCCATCAAAGATTCCTTCTAAGGTATTTCTTCATTCCTAAGTAGATCCTGTGGAGGAAATGTAGGCGCCTATGAATTATTAATAAATTAATATGGGTTATCACACTGTTTTTCACTTGACAGAATCAAGATCCTTAAGAAAATTAAGACAGACATTGTCAAAAAAGGATAGGCAGGAAAATCAGAGCACTCACATGGAAGAACTGGCATTTTAAGGGAAATGACTTAAGACTAAAGATGCTACTTCATGTCTGTTCATTGTCATGAAATTTATGTGGGCATAATTTTAATTTAACAATTGACTTACATAAGAGGATGAATATTCTCTTACCCGGATTGTTTAAATGATCTTTCTTCTTTTATGTTTAGATCTCTTTAAATGTTTTGCATTAATTAAAGTCAATCTGCCAGCTGGGCATATAGTTCAGTGGTAGAACATTTTCCCAGTGTGTGTGAGGCCCTAGATTCAATTCCCAGCACTGAAAACAAATGTAAAAAATAAAGTCAATGAGATAATGTTCAAAGTGTTAATTAACTTTAGAAAGGGAACAGTAAAAAATTAATTCAAGATTATTATTATGAATGTTGATTAAAAGAATGTTTCTGCATTAATACATTAGAATCACATTATTTTTAATTTTTTAAAAAAAATATACAATAGTAAAGTGGTAAAGGAAAATAACAAATGAATGCATTACATACCTCAAAATAGTTAGAAGAAAGGCATTTGAATGTAGTAACAATAAAAATGTTTGAGGTGATGAGTATGTTAATTACACTGAATTATTGCCCTAAGTATTTGTGGATCAGGACATCACAATGGACATCATGAAAATGTAGAAATATTATGTGTCTAAAAGTAAGTGTCTAAGATGTTTTTTAAAAATTGAAAGATGAATTATTAGAGTCCATAATATTCTGGGAAGAAAACAATTCTTATTAACTGAGTAAAACTGAAAGAAAATGCACTTAAGAAAGTCTAAAGATTACCATTAAACTTTTATCTAATTGGTTCATCAGATTAATGCAAATTACTCCCCCCCGCAAAGAAAAAGTTCATAAATGAAAGGTTTTCTAAAGCAGAATCTTCATTGTACAGTAACTTTGGCTATGCACATACCCATATCAGCTGATCTGATCTTCCATCCCTGCAATTATTAATCCTCTGAGTGTAGTGCTTAAAATGTGGTACTTCACATAAGAGGACTATAAAGAGAGAACAAAGAATTGTAAAGTGCCCAGGGAAGAGGATCTCAGGTCTACTTGGCTAATTAATGATCCTTATTAAGCAGGAAAATTACAGGAAAGAAGCCATAGACCAGGACAGAGCTCTTAACTCCAAATTACATGGTATTGGGGAGAATAAGTGGAACAGAATTCAGAGGAAAAGTTAGGTAGCAGTGACCAGTGGTGTTAAAACTCATGATCTAGTAAGTAGCCTTTCATGCTGCTTAGTGTTTGAGGGAGGCATCCAACTCACAAAGTTACTTTCCAATAATTGGAAACTCTTATCTGGCTTCTAAAATCTGTTTCACACATGTGTTTGGCCACAAAACAATCTGATATGATCCCTTGATGTACAAGATGAAACAGCTGCACCTTGGCTAGGTGAGCGGGACACTGCATAGCACACTCGCCACCTAGTGGATGCTCACTGTAATTCCCTCTCTTTTTTTATTCCTGTGTTCCACAATACATGTAAACTACCCATTACTTTTCATAATACAAAACGGAGGGGTCTGTATGAGTGTGTTTATGTGTGTGTGCGTGTGTTGCTTGACACTCTGATAAAGATGTCTTTAGCATATTGTAGTATCCAAATATGGTAAATATGAATAAGAAAAGAGACTTCCTAAATCTCTGGCTATATCAAATTAATCCAAGCTTGCAGTGTAGAGACGACCATTCCTTGTGGAAGTTTATTCTGCTAGTCTTACTTTCCATTTATGACCATCTCCTAAACTTGGGGCTACTTAAAATTCCTGGTCCCTGCTGGCCACTTATCTGGTCTCTGTCTGGTATCCCACATGAGGCAGGGGTTGGGTAGCTGTTTTCTGTCTCTCCTGGTTTGAAGGGAAAGTTCCACTCTGCCATTTGATGAGAAAAAACTAATGCCATTTTCTGTTTTTCTTTCTTAATCTTCCTCCATTGTATTGCCTCTTTTCAGGGTCATTTTTTCAAGACACAAAAGATCTCATGTTTGGGAAGTTTAAGCTTGATGACAAACCAAAGAGCAGATGTTTTAGGATTTTTAGGGGTTCTAGAAACCTAACAGATCTCAGGAGAGTGCCAATTGGCTTTTTCATGGTGCTGGTCAAGGGTGTGGAGTTTCATTTCACCATCTGGCAGGTGGGGCCGGCCACCTCCCCAAACCTTAATCATCATGCCAGCATGGATATGGTGAACTTAGGGTTGCAGGGTTATAAAGGATTTTGAAAGTTTGCTGTCTGTCACCAGAGTTCTCAAGACTCTGAGTTACCCAGAAGTATAACCTGTATGTTTAACACTGCCCCTACAGCCCTGAATAAAATACTGTTCTTTGCATCTGTATCTGAGTCCCAGTGTTAATGAGTGGCTTCTGTGGTTGCAGGATTCATTATACTAAAGGCCTTTTTCATCATTACATTTTTTTCCTGCTTTGTCGTGAGCCGGTTGCATATAATCCCCTACACCATTTTCAGTTTTCCTAGTACATTCTTTTATCCACATAAATAATGCATCAACCCATATAATAAATGCCTAAAACAATCACAACAAAATAGAATCTAGATAATAATGCAGGTCCTGAAACAAAAGGCCTTGACAAATAGTTAATAACATTAAAGATAAGGCAGTTACAGATTTACTATTGAATCTAACCAGGTTCTCTTGCACATCCTACTATGGCAATGATTCTGTGATATAAGTGTTATACTTAATTGCCAAACGATTTTCACATGAAAAATATAAGACTGAAACCTAGAAAATGTTTATCTAGACTTAAAAGAAGCATTGAAAATCTCCAGAGAGCCAGGAGTAAGAAGCATGAAATGGAAATTCCTTTAAAGGGCACTGTTTCTTAAGAAACTTTGTGGAATTATACAAAATTTAAAGAGAGTCTTATATTTTATGCTATCACAAAATAACAGATTAAGTATAGGAATTGAAACAGAATTAAAAAGGCTAATGTTGGAAATATTTAGCTAACTGCATTCTTTGATGACATGGTGGCGTGTCCAAACCTGCTCATATCACCTGCAGGAGTTAACTCACCCAAGTGTTAAGATACTCATAAGCCACCGAGTCGATGTTAAACACAGCCATTCTTAATATAAGATTAAATGAGTTTGCCATTAAATTATCTACATCAAAATCAAAGATAAATATTCAAAATTCATCAATCCAATCCTCATCACTTTTTAATATTCTATTATTATTACCTATGCTCTTAAGGTTCTTTAGGTCTATTTCATCAGTATGGAAAAACTCGAGTAAAATGGTGAGCTACTGCTCATCTCCTTATAGCTCCTCACTCAGTGACGTCATAGTACCCTGAAATCAGACTCTGGGAGGATTTGGGCATGGAAACCAGCTATGCTACAGTTCAAGGCTTTTTACTCCAGGATGCTTCCTGTCAAACATCTCCTAGCACATCAGTGGATGAACTGTAACTTGGGTCCCCAAGATGCAGGTTCCACAGCTAGTTCTCTGATATTAGCTACTTTCTTAAACTTTTTAAACCTCATTATACTCATCTACAAAATTAAGTGTTGGAAAATTTGATTTTTTTACAAAAGCATTGAGCTTTCAAATCTAATCTAACTTTATTGCCTAATGGGTATAGAAACAGCAAAAAGCAGTTTAGCACTCAGAGCTATTTATAAAAAGGCATGATTTATTTTAAAATGGCACATATAGATCTCAATAATGTATAAATATCATTGTTAGGATTTTTGTAAAAGAGATGTGCAGAAAAAAATCTAGATAACTTAATGTACAAATAGATTGCATTTTACAAAATATATGCCAATTCAACTTTGTCCATTTGGTTACTTTCATCCTATCATGAAGATTGGCTTTTTCTGTGAAGCTTTACTTTTTAAAGGAGATGAAACTCAAAATACAAATCTGAAAATGGTATTTTTACCATTTAGTAGGTTAAAGTTAATAAACATTATGTAAATACAGTATTTAAATTGATCATTGGAATGCATTTATCATGTTTGATTTCATTTCTCTCATAAGTACAGTGAAATTTTGCAATACAAAGACATTTCTATTCTAAGTCATATCACATCTTAATTGCAACATGAAAGCAATGTTTAAGGGAAACTTTTTTTATAAAATAAAACTATTCCTTTGAAGTAAATAGTAGCATCATTCTTATGCCAAAGGAAGCAGAAAGAACAGTACCAAAAAATTGACAACATATCTGAAAATCTACGTCCCTTTTCCCAGTTCTATCACTTACTAAGCCTTTGAAGAAAAAAAGTTTTACTTCAGTAGGATGAATATTCAGTCAAACCATGTATCTCTGCAGAGTGAATTTAGTCTTCCTCTCATTATTTATTAATATAAAATCTTTTAAGTGTCATAGAGGCAAGTGACACATGTTAGTTGTCACAAACTTACTTTTGAACCTATCCATGCATTAGAGTACTCGACTCCCTCAAACATGGTGGTTCCCTTAAAGAAATGGAGTGGGTGGGCCATCTCTTACCTGGCACACAGTAGATACTCCATAAAACACCTGGAAACCATGTGTGTTTAGGCAGATTTTAAGCATTTATCCTATCGAGTTTCAGTTCACAAGCTCACATAGGAAAAAAAAAAAAAACTGTGAGAAGGGTCTAAAAGTTGAAAAAGTTATTTAACACTCATTTCTAAATGAAAGCCTGCATTCTCTCTGTTTCTGTTCATTCTGTCCTTCACTGGTTGGAAGCACTTTGATTCAGCCAGTCAACTGGACTTGAGTGTTCCATTGTGCACTATGCTGCTCAAGGTAGCATACAGAGCCAAAAGAGGCATGATCCCGGTGGAGAAATTCATGATCTATAAAAGTGGTATTATAGGATTATTTCCTAGCTAAAATTCATTTTTCTCTGGAATGTTAAAATTTTTGATTAACATGTGTTAACTGTGCATATTAATGGAATTCATTATGATATGCCAATACATGCTTGCAGCGGCACTGATCAAATCCAACTTCCCTTTTATTCACCCTTCACTCCTACTATTCTACATACTGGTCAACTTTTGTCTTTTAACTTCCACATACATATGAGAGAGAACATGCGGCTTGTCTTTCTGTCTGACGTATTTCACTTAGCATGATGACCTCCAGTTCCGACCATTTTGCAGCAAAAGACAGTGTTCTATTTTTCACTACAGCTGATTAATATCCCCATGTCCATGTATACCACATTTTCCTTATGCACTCATTTATTGGTGGGCACCTACCTAGGTTGATCTCATATCTTAGCTACTGTAGGGCCACAATGAACATGGGCAGCCTGTCCACTGCAGTGTGCTGATGTCATTTTCTTTGGATATATACCCAGAAGTGAGAAAGCTGGATCAGATGGTAGGTTTACTTTTAGCCTTTGAGAAACCTCCATACTCTTTTCCATATGGTTATACTAATTAACATTTCCACCAACACTGTCTGAGTGTACCGTTTTCTCTACCTTCTCACTGCTGTTTGTTATTTCTTCATCTTTTATCATAGCCATTTTAAATGCAGTATTAATTTGCTTTTTCCTGATGGGTAACATTGTTGAAAGTTTTTTCCTTAGATTTATTGATCATTTGTGTTTCTTTTCTTGCCGAGTGTCTATTCAGATGATTTGCCCATTTTTTTTTTTTTAGAGAGAGAGAGAGTGAGAGAGAGAGAGAGAGAATTTTTAATATTTATTTTTCAGTTTTTGGTGGACACAATATCTTTGTTTGTATGTGGTGCTGAGGATCGAACCCGGGCCGCACGCATGCCAGGTGAGTGCGCTACCACTTGAGCCACATCCCCAGCCCTGCCCATTTTTTTGATCTGTTGTTTTGTTGTTGAGTTTCTTAAATATCCTAGAAATTAATCTTTGCCTGATGGGAAGTTGGCAAATATTGTCTCCCATTTTGAGGGTTGTGTCTTCACTGAGTTGTTTCCTTTGTTGTGCAGAAGCTGGTGAGTTTGATCTAATCTCATTTGTCTACTTTGCACTACTATAAGGCAATTTCTTAAGGTCGAGTTCTGATTAAGTACATGGTTTTACACGTTCCCTTTATCTAAGCCCTGCTTTGCAAGACAGCTTGTCTGACAAGACAGTAAGCTGTGAATTTCACAGGGGAGCGACCCCTGCCATGCTGGCCTCATTAAAGTCCGTGTCCAGGGATCTGTGATGGGCTCTGGATGGTGGAGATCCCCAAGCTCGTGCATGCCCTTTCCACAGAGGACTACCAGGCCCGATTGTCTTCAGCTCATGGCCTTCCCCCAGAGAAGTGCTTGATTGTGGTAATAGAGAACTGAAGGACTCAAGCACATTATTCAGTGTTCCAATTATTAGAAAAAATGCAAGCAGATGGAGCAGAGAAATGATGTCTATTGCTAATTATCCAAATGGATGAGCTGACAGAATTTTACCCCATCCCATGAGAGCCAAAGGGTCATAGATCTCTGGCCAATTCTGGCCACACTGACTGGTTGCCACTGAGCACAGTATCCTCCCTTTGCCTTCCTCTTCTGCTCACCAGCCTTCTGTGGGAGAGCCCTTAAACTTTTTCTTTTTCTTTTTTCTCTTTTCTTTGTTAGTTTGTTTCAATGAGAGATTCTCTGTTAAGTATTATTTTTAAAAAATTAAATCCACAGATGCTTAGATGCATGTTTAAACATCTCCATGTCCTTTTGAAATATTCTATGATGTTTTCATATTTTTTCAGGCAAATAATGCAGTGAAATATTGCTAGCACAGTTCTCAGGCTCATGGGTATCCATTATCATCTGTACATCATCTACTTCCCTAAAATGTTTTCTCTTTTTTCCTCATATCTGAGCACTCAGAATTTCAGCAGAGCACTGAAGGCACCACATTCAGGAGTTCAGCTTGTGCGCAAGCCAGGTAATTCTACTCTGCTCAACAGCTTTCTGCTGCCCTCCTGACCCTGCACAGATGTCTCACAACTTCATGCTCCTGTTTGTGAAGGACAGGCAGAATGAGCAGGTAAATCCATCACCTCAAGGACTCAAAGCAGGAGTTCTGTTGAAGTGAGTCAATTATACCACACCCATGTGCAAAGCAAGCACATCATCCACTATGTGCTCCTTCCACGTTCAGTTCCTGCATTGCAAATTTTACACATTTGTGGAAAATATGTAAGCTCTCCATCTATGTTTTCCACTTCATTGAACCTCTCAAAGGCCCCAGCATTACCTCCAGTATACACACCATTACCTCCAGTACAAATGAGCTACATCTGAGGTTCATACTCCTCTTCTTCCAAGAAATGTGCCATTTCCTCTGAGAGCCACAAGACCTCTGACCTTTTCAAATTCCTGTGGAATTCCCTCTGCTAAGAGAAATAGAATACTAGATAAAGTGGAATGCTTGATTTCAGATAGTGTTTCTACCCTTTTCTTGGTAACATAAGGATACCAAAATGAAATTTTGCTAGCAAAGGAGCTGAGAAAAGCAATACATAAATGTGAATTGATAATCCAATTCTCTTATTGGAGAGAATAAATTAGCAGAATTAATTCTTAGCAGAATTTAACTCAACATAGTAAAAGGTTAAGTACACTTTACTTGGCATTGTAGAAATCATTATCTGATTAATATATTACTAAAGAGATAACATACATCAAAATGTGTATTGGTCTTTGGAGAAAGGAAAAAGAAAAAAAAATTGCCATACAAAGGACTGGATACCTCAACACAGGGGGAGTGTGCTTCCATCAGTGATGCATTATCAAACTAGGCAGGGTGTTTTAGTCAGCCTTTTCCCTTCTGTGACTCAAAGACTTGACCAGAACAATGGTAGAGGAGGAAGAGTTGATTTGGGGACTCATGGTTTCAGAGGTCTCAATGCAGAGGAAGCAGATCATTCCCAGACTTCAAGGTGAGGCAGGACATCATGGCAGAAGAGTGTGACAGAGGGAAGTGGCTCACATGGTGATCAAAAAGCAAAGAGAGAGACTCCACTCACCAGGTACAAAATCTGTACTCCAAAGAAATGCTCCATTGCCCATCCTCCTTGAGCCTCACCCTACCTGCCTTCAATTACCACTCAATTAATCCCATAGAGTGATTAATTCATTGACTGGGTTAAAGCTTTTGTAATGCAATAGTTTCTTTTTTGTGTGGTTTTTTGTTTATTTGTTTTTCTTCTGAGACATTTCTTAATAAATTTTAGACAAATTGTATCATAAAATTCAGTTCCAAAGATTAAAATATAGGCTGATAAAAAGAAAGGTGGGGTCTCAGGGTGAGGGCAGGGGCCCAGCAGACATCCTCTCCAAGGTCTAGTGTACGGTGCCTCTAACTACGCTGTAGATACTCACTAGATTTGAGCCAGAATAGATGGGACTCACTTGCCTTGAGCCAGTGCTGATAGTCACTCACCTTGGGCCAGTGTAGACATGACTTATAGCTGGTTTCCTTGGCCAGGAGGAATCCCTAGCTGAGGGTTGTGCACATCTGAGAAGGCAGGGGAGACCTCAGTGTTCTATGACATCATCTATATGATACTGTGTGCAGAGAAGGAAGAGCTGGGCAGTGGGCAGGGGTGGGCCTGCCTGCAGCTGTGTTGGGTGCCTCACCACCTGCCACATAGCCTCCCACCCAAAATCATCTCAAGACTGTTGATAAAGGTATTGGACAGAGAGTACATAGGATTTCAGTAGTGGAGATGTCAAACCCTCTTATGGACTTGGCTTACTGCTCTTAATCCACCCACTTTTATGTCACTTTTCTTCAAATCACCACCTAGGAAACTAGTGCGGGTTCCCATTTTGCTCAAACTATAACCCACCATCCTTACCTTAGTGTGTAGGCATCTGTGATCTGCCCCCAGGCCCACATGCTGCTCTCCCCATGTAAGTTCCCGAGCTGCCTCTGCAGTTGTAGACTCTGCTTATCTAAGTGGCTGGACTCCTCCTGCAGGTCGCTCATCACCTTGCCCAGGAAGCTGGGTGCTTCCACTGTATACACAATTGTGCATGATTCTGTCTTGAAGCCTCACACCAGTTGACTACCAGGACTCATTGCACAGTATAGTGCAGAATAGGAACGTCTGAAGAGCAAAGTTCAGCTGTTCTGTGCACTGATTTATCGGCTGTATCTAGAACAATGCTTGGCTTTTCACAATAAAATCTTGTTTTCCTTAATTTTCTAACTAGATATATTTCTTGTGTGACAAGAATCATCTGGGTCAAAATAAGCCTGCATGCCATTTGTTGGCTTAAGGTGGGAAGCTAAACCACAGGACCCAATCATTTCTTCTCTGAACCTCCTTGTATTTGCCTCACAAGTGAGATTTTGGGGAACTCCTCTTATCCAAACCATAACACAGGATTTATTTCTCATTTGTTCCTGTTGGAGATTTAAGATCCAGGCTAAAAGTTGCAAGGGAGCATACAAGTCTAACCAAACCACTTTATTCAAAAATTTTTATTATCTTTTGTTCATGGATGATAAGAAAAAAAAAACATTAAGGTTTAAAGATGTTTAAAAAGGAGATTCATATAGTTACTTCACACTTAAGCTGAAATTTTAACATAGATAATGTTTTTCAGACATTTTGCTATATATTTATTTTATCTGAAAACACATTTAATATTTTGATAATATATACAAAATGCTTAAGAATGTCCCTTCAACTATTATATCAGACTTAGGAAGAAATAGATGATTCACTGAAAAGATTTAAAGGAAGTTAGATTAATGAGGTTATTTTAACCAATTCATGGCCAGAATTAGACAGTCAAAGTACAGTGAAGCATTTTGAGATTAACAGCCTAAGAAAACAGTTTCTACCTCTAAGACAGGAAGGGCAAGATGATCATCTGATGAAACCCAAATGTGAACAGGAAGAAGAAATTAATTCACAGAATGAAATTACTGTCCAACCTAAAGTCAGCATAGGAGTTGGCACACTTTAGAATAAGCACCTCACCTTCTCTCCTCTCCCACCAGGTAATTGGCATTGCCAGTGCCTTATGTTGGGGGAAAAAAATAGATGGGGTCCCAAGTGATAAAGATCATGAGAGCAATTATTATGGGCACCAGACAGAGAAGAACAAGTGGATTTTAGGAGGTAAGTACTCATGAAAATGAATAACCAGCATGCTCAGCAAGCTATTCTGAAAGAAGTAAAGACAAGTTTGTGGGAAATAGTATTGACCAAATGTTAACTGTGATATTATTTATAAAAGCAAGAGAGTAGAAATATTATAAAAAGAAGTAGGATATTGATGACTAATGTTTAGAAGTGACATAGAAGTGTTCAATTGAAAATCATCAAACAATTAAAAAAAGCATGTTCTAAAAGATTATTTATTAAAATGTACATAAGGATGCTATACTAAGTAAGTTGAAATGGGAGTGCTATAAAAACATGTATACACATGTATGAGTTAGAATATGGAACGCATATTTATATTAATGGTTAAAATTGATTTAAAGATCTAAAAGTATGAACTCCAAACTAGTTTAGAAATAGAGTAAGCTAACCTATGAAAACAGTGCATTCTTCTCTAAAATACTTTAAATATTATTTGTTTCCTTCAAATTCAGTTAGAATCATGGAAGAGAGCAGGTGTAAGGTCTCTGTATTGAAATGGATGTGGTAACGTTTTATGAAGATCAAATATATTTTTTCCATAAAGGAACAAATTTAAATCTTACTAAGATAAAGAGAATAAGAAATTCCCTCCAGGTGGAAGTCAGTTGGTAGAAACACATTTGACCAATGATCTCAGTTGCAATGTACATTTGAGCCCAGAAATAAAGGATGTTTTAAAAATTGTAGTGTTGACAATTGCCAAGTAAAAACAACTAAAACAAGTGTATATTTTAAAATCTACACTAATATAGATTATGATTACTCCTAATTTCATTATCTTTGTACTTATAACCTTCAATTTTTCTGTCCTTTCATTTTTACCTGTCTGAATTTTAATGGAAAATATAGTATTTTACAACTCATAACTATGACTAAGTCAGAAGATACTCAGTGGCTAAGCACTGAAAAGTGATAATCTCTAAAATGAATTAAATTTTCCTATCTGCATCTTGATCATTATGTTACCCAGATCTTTCCTCTTCTTCTTTTTAAAATTTTTTATTAGTTATTGATGTACCTTTATTTATATATGGTGCTGAGAATCAAACTTAGTGCCTCACACATGCTAGGCAAACACTCTACTATTGACCCACAACCCCAGCCCCAGATCTTTATTCTTCTAAGATTGATTTCTTTAGATAAACTTTTTCCTGAATTTCATCATCACAGATATGAGAAACTTCTTGCTTGGGTGAGCCTATGAAGGAGACTCTTAATATATGATCTCATCATCTCTTGATTGGTATGTCCTGTGACTATTGCAATCTATGACTAATGTTAATGTTTTTTAGCCTAAAAATGAATAAATGAAAGCAGTCATCTTGAAAAAATAGCAAGAAATATTAATACTATAAAAGTATTGGAAAAATATGAAACAACAGATCCCAAATTCTAAATATTCAGAAGAGCAGATGTGGACCTTAAAATGCAATAGTGGATAGTAGGGATGGGGAAGTATGGACAGGGAGAGATGGAAAATGGGAGGCTAGATTCCATCTGTGCACACTGTACGCACATGTGGAAATAGCTTGCTGACTGCATACTCATTACTCTATGCAAGTAATATATGTTAATAAAAATATCTTCCTGAAATGGTATGGTCATCATAGTCAAAAGCAGTTATCATTGAAGGAAAGAAAAATGACATAAAAATATAAATATTAACCAAATAGTGTAGTGGTATCTGGGAACTGATGAAAGATACCAGGCTAAGTGAAAACTGAAATGTTGACATTGTTTTGTTTTGCTTTTTTCATGCTGGGGACTGAACTCAGGCCTCACACACGCTAGGTAAGTGCTCTACCACTTAAATAAGTTCCTGGCCCCAGATAAGTTTTTTTTTAAACAACAACAAAGGAAACTTAAAGGAACTGACACAATTAATGATAGTGACATTGAAAGTATTTCCATCCAGTGGAAATTTAATAATATTTATTCTTTCTCTTCTGCCATTTCTGCTTTGCCAGAATCTTTCCATAGCTGCAAGTAGGTTCCTCTCATCTAGCAATATCCCAGTAATAATTTCTTTCTGGAAACAGCCAGTGGCATACTAGATTTAATAGATTAAGGTAATACATGCACATTTAGAACACAGGAGCTGTGTACAAAGATATAATCATATTATATCATCAAATAGAGAATGCCTCAGAAGAAGCACATACACTCATTTGTATAAAAAGGTAGTGGATCTGCCTGGAAAGGAAGAAAACCATGATTATTTCAGTTTCTCAGGACAATGACTCCTGGAAAGGGGATGGTAGTCCATCTGGTATCCCCCAAAAACCACAATTTTAAACAAATCTTTGGATAATAAAGGAAAATAATGTCTAACACTAGAGATTTGCTATGACAGGTGAGAAAGTCATGCTCATATTTTCTGCTTGTGTATCATTAATTGTTGCTCTCTTAACCTCTTTTTCTCTTCTTAATGCATGATTTTCAATCTTTTAACCCTAAATATATACATTTCCTCTTTTCCTCTCCCTCCTTCCCTCCATTCTTTCCTCTATTTTGCAAAATGTCATATTAATATCAATTTTCTTCCCTCATTTAGAAAGAAATTGCAATCAAAATTTTTATCACTCTCCATTTATTATAAACAACTAAATAGATGGCTATTCTAATGGATATGATCTTCAATCCATGCTCCATACCTGATCCAAGATGATCAATTGAACGTTAAGTGGAAAAAAGTTTCTTTTATTTAAAAGGCAATCCTTCCTAACCCAGTTTTCTCCTTAGTCTTCTGAATGCAGCGTCCCTTCTCATCTGTGGTGTGGTGACTTTGGAAGGCAATGTAGCACAGGAGTCCAGCACACAGACCCCAGGCCCACACTGCCTAGATTTGCATCTGACCTCCACCATTTGCAGGATTTCATTGACTTGTAGCTAGTTGACCTTTTAGTTCCTCAGCTTCCTCTTTTGTGCAATGGGGATAGGTATTCATTGCTATCTTAAAGTTTTAGAATGGTTCCTGAAAGTCCTATATGAGTCAACTAAATAATAAATCAAAACTTTCCACTTTGTGGAACTTTGCCAGGTAGCAAAAGCAGTTCTGAACAGCCAAAATAGATCCCACTAATTATTCAGAATTTCAGGTCTATGATTGAAACAATGAAAAAAGATGTGCTTGCTAATGAAAGTGTACTGGGAATCACACAGCTGGAGTGAGGAGCCTCCTTCCATCTTTTACTGATCCCTGCAGTGGTTCTCACCCTAAATAGAAACAGTCCTGAAGCCACATAATAAATGTCCTCTTCCTTCCCTGTCACTTGAAATTCAAAAGTAATTTAGAGATTAAAATAGCAGGAGAATTTATCTTTGGGTTCTAATATTTCCAAGATGCATAAAGCTGAGAAGATTTAGTCAAATGCAAGTTCCAATATCAATATGATGATAAGGCAGCCAACCTCAGAGGAGCAACAATACTGTTAACAAATATTTTATAATATGTATGAGAAGAATATTTTTAATAAAATAATGTGCATTTATCTGTTTTAATGTTCAACAAATATAATGAAGTTTATAGAGCCTCACATCTGACCTGAGTACCTGTAATTGTGTGAACCATGCTGGTGGCTGAGACAGAAATATATTAGAGGTAGACATTTAGACACCAAGATACGGCCCTTGACATGACGTTTTGAATAGGTATGTAATGTTATGTAAAGTTCTATAGAAGAGGGGAAAAAAACTAAATACTAAATTTTAATTTGCATTTTAGTTGCATTTCTGGAAAATTCAGTATGTTTTAAAATCGTGCAGAAAATTATTTGAATTTATCTGAAATCTCCTTCAGGCTCTAGAGTCAGTCTTAAGAATCAGTGCTCCAGCGTGCTGTTCAGCATGCCAAGCAGCTGTCCCTCAGTAAGACATTTTACAATATTGTGGCCACAAAAGACCATTTCAGTTTGCCTATATTATTTATAGAGCGAGAACCTCCCTTTTTAGTAAACTTTTTACCAAAATATAATATACATTTAAAAGGTGAAAATAAACGAAGTTTTCAAGCTTGATGAAATTTCACAAATGTGAATGTTCTTCAGGAATCAACCATTGCCAAGAAACTTTGAAAAGGAAATGGTTGATCATCAAATCTCTGAAGATGGTTAATTTTGTGGACGATGCATGGTATTAGCCTATCTTTCAGATGACGACCTTGGAGTGAAGAGATACTATCCACAGCAAGCCATCTACAATGGACCCTGGAGACTGCACATAGGTTAATCTCATTTCCGTATTTCTACACTGGCAATCTAGTGCAATCTGCAATAAAGAGCAGCTTCATTGAACACTTAACCAAATATGACCTATTGCAGCATAAGCAACAGAGCTCCTAGCCATGGACGCTATGCCTGGCTACTCAAGTAAGTGACATATCTTAGCTCTTGTTGTATTTGATTCTCATTTTTATACATCAAGAGAACCACAGAAGATGGAAAAGAAACTGTCTCTAGGTCTTAGGGTTGAACTTGTATGATTCTTAACTGAATCCAGGGAGAAAAAAAAAACAGTTTTCCCTATATTAATTTGCTAAGGGGTACCTAATAAAGTACTACACAGGTTGAAGGGTTTAAAACATAGATTTTTTTTTTCATAGTTGCAAAAGCTGTAAGTCCAGCCTCAAAATCCCAGGAGTGTTAGTCTCTTTGAGACCCATCTCCTTGGCACATCAAAGGCTGTCTTTCTTCTTAACGTGGGATTCCCCCATGTTTATGTCCATATTTCCTCTTATGACATTGGTCATATTGGATACTAACTACCTCTTTAAGGGTTCTGTCTCCAAATGCAGTCACATTGTGAGGCACTGATGGTTAGGACTTGAGCATGCACATTTTTAGGGACCACAATTTAGCTCATTACACTGTCTAATTATCGTTACTGTAAGAATCATTAAAGATTGTTATAGAACTCATGTAAAACACTAAAAGTGAAGTTCTCCAAAAAAGTCACACTTTACTTAGAAAGATGAGCAAGTGCTGTACTGAGAGGGGCATGTCTCAATGCTTCTTCTTGCTCTACCCTCTGAATGCCTCTAAGGAATGGGTTACCATCCTCCAGGGTCAGAAGTGGCCCATCAGAAGGAAGTAGATATACTGGGGCATCTACAGTGACTCCTTCTATCCATCCTTAATAATTTTTTGACACGTTTGTTTTCACAGAGAATGTCAGCAATGAGGAAAGAAAGTGCCCTTTCTTTTTAAATTAATATTATTTCTAACTGCCAAACTGGTTTACTTTATTAGGTCCTACTACTTTATGAGGTCTACCTTAGCAGATTAATATAGGCAACTTGTATAAATTTACAAGGTGCAATTATATATATGCACACACACACCAAAAAATGTAGATTAATTAAATCAAGATCATTAACATATCTATCACCTCACTTGATTATTATTTTTTATGTTGAAACATTTAAAATTTACTCTGTAAATTATTTCGAAATATGTGATATGTTGTAATTGACCTCAGTTACTATTTTGTGCTATAGTTAAAATCTAGCCTATGTAACTAAAGCTTGTGTTATGTTTTAGATATGAGGTTTCCCCCGGGAGTTCGTAGGTGAGACAATGCAAGAAACCTTAGAGATGAAGCAATCGGGTTATGAGAGCCTTAACCCAATTGGTGGATTAATCCACTGAACTGGATTAACTGGATGACAACTGTAGGCATATATGGTGTGGCTGGAAGAGGTAGTCAATGGAGGTATACATTTTGGGGGTGTATATTTTTTTCCTTAGTGAGAGAAGTGTGCTCTCTGCTTCCTGGTGCCATGTCCTGAGTTACTAACCTCTGCCACGCCCTGTCTCCATGATGTTCTGCCTCACCTTGGGCTGAGAGCAATAGATCCAGCCATGGACTGAGATCTCTGAGACTGTGAAACCCCAATACATTTTTCCTCTTCTAAGATTGATATTTTTAGGTCTTTTGTCACAAAAGCAAAAAAAAAAAAGTCTAAAACAACTTGTAACAACAACAAAAAACTTTGACCAACAAAAACTCCACTCCGTTGCCCTTGACCACTATTTGGTAATCATCATTCCATTCTTCACTTCTGTGAGTTTGACCTTTGTAAGGTTCCACATATAACTGAGATCATACAGATCATACAGTATTTGTCTTCTGGGCCTGGCTTATTTCATTTAACATAATTTTTAGCTTCTTCCATAATGCCTTGGCTAACCTGCATTCCCACCAACAGGATGCCAGTGTTTCTTTCCTCTGCACTCCTGTGGACACTAATCATCTGTCATCATCTTGATAATAACCATTCTACCAGGTGTGAGGTGATACCTCATTATGACTTTAATTTGCATTTCCCTAATGGTTAATGATGCTCAACATTTCTTTCAGGAACCTGTTGGCCTTTTGTATATTTTTTTAAGAAATATCTGCTCAGATCCTTTGCCCATTTTTAAGTTAGGTTATTGATTTCTTACTATTGAGTTATTTGAGTTTCTTTTCCTGTTTAAATTCTAAATGCTGAAGTCTTCTAAGTCTTTCATGGGCCATCACTTTGTTTCTCAATCGTCACAGTCTTCTCTGCTAATGTTGTGTACTGTATTTCTATTCCTGGTCTCCATCTTAAATTCCAGAGCATATCAACATACCCCAGATCCAAACCTGAATTTCTCACGGGCATCACAAACTTTAATTGTTCAAAGAAGAATGATGAGTTTCAGTTCAAATATTCTTCCATCTCAGTCTTCCTCATTTTAGTATTAATACAATGCATTCATTGTGTAATAAAAATAAATATACAGATATATAAAAATAGTAAGCATACTCGATTTCTTCTTTTATTCATATCTAATCCATTAGCAGGTGCTATTAAACCTAGTTCCAAAATTTGACCCAAAACATCCATTTAGTCTCCATTTCCATTAGAATTGTGGCACTGCAAACTTATATTATCTTTTGGCTGACTGTAGTTAACCAATTGTGTTCAGTCCCTCTTATTAGGACAATCTATTTGCCTCCTTTTTGTCTTAAAGACTTCAACATCTGCTACTTTCCTGCTTGCTCCTTGGCCTCTACCTAGACTGAGATACTGGTGTCATAATCATGCTTTATTGGTTCCTTTGCCCACTTTAGAGCCTTTCAGCAGCTATTCTGTTTGAAACCAAAAAATAACACAACAAATCCCTGTCTCCTTCAAACCTTTATGTGATTGATTGGATCTGTTCTTTCTGTTTCAGTTTGCAAATCACCTCCATGGATCTGTATTAATCATTCAATCTTAGGTAATCCACTAGGCTTTCCATCTCTAATATCATTTTTAATGTGCCATGAGTCACTGCATAACATTTCTTCCCACCTCATTATGATGAAAGCCTGGGCAGATCAGCTCTACACCCAACACCTAAAACAATGCCTACCTCATGAGAGGAGGTCACTGAATACTGATGGAACAAAATGAATGAACAAAGATTTGTAAGAAACATTTGCATCCTTCAAAAACATCTGATTATCTGTTCCTCCTGCAAATGAGGGAAAATAAAAATGTCATTTCAAGATGAAACAAGATTGATTTACATATATTTCATAGACTCTGTGATGATGTATAAAAGTACCCATCAAAAAATTAGAAAACAGCCTTCATGTTGCCAATCTTAAAAAGTTGAGATATTAACATTTAACAGATGAAAGACCATGTCAGTTAGTGTCATTCTTCTGTTGAATAAAGCAAGTTACCTAAATAATACGTAAGTAAATAAATAAATATGCTATTCTTAGTGGAACTACTTTATTCAATAAACTTGTTATCTGAACTATAACATTATTTTTCATGGCATTAATTAATTTCTAAAATTTTGAAAATAAACGATGCAGACCGTGATGTGCTTTCCTGTGTGGGAGGTAGTTATGTTAGAGTTTGCTGAAATAGATGAAAAAATTTGAGGGGACATTGTCTAAATGATGCATCTTTATTAGTTGGGATTTATTTTGTTTTCTTAGTATTTTAAAATAGCCCTCTTCTTTGCCTGTTAGAAAGGAGAAAGTATTCACTCTGGTTTTAACCCCTACTGCCCTCTTTTCACTTTCCCTTTCTTACCTGCTATGGGAACATGAACTATCAGTTACTTTAATTTTTAAAAATCTAGTCCCTCTTCTCGTCTTCCCTGTTTCCTTTCTAAGTAGTAGTTTTAATAATAAGTGCTATTCAAGACTATGAATTGAAGATTAACTTAAATACTAATATCTCTGGAATCCTTCCACTAATATTTTAATTAATGTTATGTTGAAGCCAATAGACCACTGTCTGGATTAACAGAACTAGGTGAAAAAAGAAAGCAGTACAAACATCAATATAATAATCCACTAGGATGGACCTCTGATCTGGTTTAAGTTTAGGTTGTTATCCTTTGATTCTAAGGTAACTACCTTTTAAAGTCTGTGACTCTTCCTCCACCCAGTGTTAGTCCATTGATTTTATGCACTGAATGCTGCAGATACTAGGAATACGAACAAATAGTTTGAATTCAGGTATGAAAGTTTCAGGGCTTAAACCTTTATAAACTGTTTCATGCTCTGATGACATTTTGTTTACTTGCTTTGCTGTTTTTGTTTTTCTTATTAAAGTTGTTTATTCTAAAATAAAAATACAATATTGTCATTTCTTAATATTTTCCTACCATAAGCAATCCTGCACAATGGAGGAAGGCCAAGGGTGATTAGTTGCTCAGATGGTAATCTTCAACAGAGATGAGTAAGCAAAAGTACCTGATGTCTGGAATTACCTGGGTAACTTCCCTCTTTACTTTGCCTAGAGAAATTAAAATCTTCCCCTATCTTCTTCTCCCTCTCTCTTTTTCCTAAAAATAAGGATCACACACCATATCATATTAGGAATTGATCACATGCCATATCATATTTACAATCAAATAAGGGAATTATTTTATTTAATCTTTCTGTATTTCTTTCTAGAGTAGTATGGAAAATAGACAATTTATTGATTCTTCTAATGAGATTTTATCATCTTTTGAATTATTTTAAATTTTCGTCATGAGAGGAAGGGGGACCCACTTGATAAACTAAACTTGAGAAATAATTATTGAGAGTGGCTTCTTGTTGGACAATCCTGAATCAACACAGTACAGGCTATATTACTTGGCTCCAAAGAGATGGGTTGTCTTGTTGCTAAACTAAATATTTATTATGAAAGTCCTTCATTGGAACATTGGGGGAATACATCTGCATTACTTCTTTTCTACATGGAGATTGGGACTATTTGAGTCAGCTTTGAAATCTGAATTTAGTTGTATAATATCCTATTTCATTTTAAAATGGAATTTGGGGAACATTCTGGCTACAGGTCCTGTGAAGTATAAAAGACAAATTTTTGTGAATCTAGTTAATTAGAAATAATTTAGGTCAAGTAGGAATTGTGCAAATTCCATTTCCATGAGAGAGGAGCCCAAGACAAATCCACTGTGTGCTCCTTTTCTTTCCACTCTTCCATTTGTCCTTATTATAAATGACAAGTACATTCTTAAGAAGGCGGTAGGTTGTACAAGAGAGAAAGGACAAAACGGATTGTACTGAGCTTTTCATGTCATGGCAGTGCCTTGAAAGGGGGCTGAGAGGTGGCATGGAGTAGCAGACATTTCAGACAATAGCTCTGTGTGTTTGCAAACATGTTAACAGGTCATTAAACATCTTGCTACCTTCTCAGTTTAATTTTCTGTATGCTCAATCTCCTATTTCAGGAAGCACTGGACTTTCATTGTAGTTGATTATCTGATCATTTTAGAGGAACGATCTTAGGGTGAAGTTGCCCTGTGACTTTTTCCTATGATGAGATCAATGTTGCAATGCACAAAAAAGTCCTTATAGTTCCTTTGTTCAATAAAATTGAGAGAATCTTATTAAGGCATTTTGATCATCTATGTTACTTAATAGCTAATGACGGGGAACAAGAAAGGCATTTCAATGAATCAGGAATACTTTATTGAGTGTGGACTAAAAGTAAGTGTAAGCCATTCTCTTCCCAACCTGTTCCTGGCTGCATCTGGTAGAACCGAAGTAATAGATTCTAGTAGGATAGAGAGCAGAAACGTTTCCCTTGAGCCCGTCCTTCTGGTTGCTCAGTCCAATGTGAATGTGAATAACACTTCCACAGGACATGCATTTGAAAAGTAATATTGAGAAAGCTCTTCCCACTGCCTCTAGATAGTATAAATTGTAAAAATGACCATTGTCAAATTTTAAATGTGTTAAAAGGGAATGATAGCAGTTTTTGCTTTCAAATTACAAAAATATAAAAAATGTGGTGCACACTGAACAGCACTTATGTGTTAGGATATACATTTATTATTAATTAAATATTAAAAATATATGCAACTAATATAGTTAGTCACAATATGAATAGCCTGATAAGAATTAACACAAATGAATTGCACCTATGCATCCTTCCTCACTTACACTTTTAATTACCTCTGGAAATGATGAAATTATAGCTAATTTATTTCAGTGATTTATAATATGAAAGTTTGTTAAATTACTTTTATTCCCCACTAGGAATTTTAGGGCAAGAGACAAAGGATCCAGATATGGCCAAGGAAAGACAATGCAACAGGTTAGACCATAATTCTTATAATAATGAAGAGCAATTACCTAAACATTAGTGACTGAAACTCACCACAGACTAGAACAGTTTCCCATATTTGGCACTTAGGAAAATTATATAATCTAATATCCTCAATGGTAATATGTGAAGTTAAAAAGTTAGCATTACTGAATTCATGATTTATCAAAGATTAACATATGTTCAGTCTACTCAACATACTTAATCACAAATGTGAACTCGTCTATATTAGAAATATTTTTAAACAATATATAAGTGGGGAAATCTCTCTCTTTCTTCCTCATTTCTGACTAAATGTAATGAAGCAGGATGTTCAATAGACCAAGCTATAATTAATTACTCTAATATCACATAAACTACCTTGATTAACATTAAACGGTAATAACAAGATACTTAGATGTTAGAATTGCTATAAGGTAACTTTAATATTTTTTACATCCATGTGAAAAAAAGCATTTTAAAATGAAAAGCTTAATATATTTACACAGAAGCATATAGTTAAAGCCATTCCTGAAATTCATTTTACAATAATCTCAGTTCAAATTGAAATAGAATTTACTATTTGTTTTATTTAGTTGATATAAACGACAACAAGTTTCATAGTTATTTTCAAATCTGCATTAGCAAAAGAAGCCTTCCTGTTTTGTATTGCTTGACGAATCAGTGCCTCTTTATATGAAATTAGGAACACTATGAACTATGGCAGCTAGCTTTAAATGTTTTGGCAGTAGCTATGCAAACTAGCTCTCAACATTCAGGCAGTAATTATCACCTCCAAGTCAGCTCTACTACATAACTTTACCTCTGCAAAATTGAGGACAAGGTAAATGAATTTGTAGCCAGACTTAAATCAATTTACCTTTGCAGATGATGTAAAAATAATGTTCTTATTAATCCTTAGGTTATGAGGACAGCACCCTCATGAGTATGACTATTCCCCTCATGAAAGAGGTTGAAGGAAGCTTGGTTGCCATTCCCCTAAATGAAGATGGAGTTGGGCCCTACAGTCTATGAGGATCAGGCTTTTACCAGACACTGAATTTGCCAGCATAGCCTCTAAAACTGCAGGTGCTGCTATAAAACATTATTTCGTGGTGTATGTATTTGTTACAGCAGACCAGATAGATTCATCTCCTAAACTGGGATAAGTGATTATAATTTATGTGCAAGATGATGAGTTTTCTTAATCTCTATTGTTGTGGCTGTTGGTTCTGCTACAGAAAAGTTGTTTTGAATTCCATGAGATTCCTGTTAGAACTGTATTCTCCAATCTAAGTGTCTGGAGGACATTCACAGTAGGAAAATGGGATGATCCAAGATGAGCTTGAGTACCAGCTTCAATATCCAATGTGGCTGTAATGTGTATATGATTCCTGCAACCAACACGAGAAACTGGTGAATGGAATGATGTTCTCTTCTTAGGTCAACTAGAGATATAATCCCAAATCTTAGTCCAGAAATATCAGACTGAAAAACTTTGATCAAAAAGGGGAAAATACTGACTATAAATGAATTTTTCTAGTTGAGTTGACTTCTTCCAAATATCCTTAGCCCTTCCTGATCCTTATTGAATTTCCTACATTATTCCATTGAGTTAAATCTTGCCTAGCATGTGCCAATTTAGGCAAGGTTGTTTGCCAATTGTTTAAACTCATCCCAAAGAAAACAACACAGCATCATGCCCGTGGCTGTGTACACAAGATTCATCTTTATGTCACACCATTCTGACAGTTTGACGTTTTTATGGGTTCTGTTGGCATTGAATGGAAGTACTATGTAAAAGAATGTGTCTGCATTAAGTTCATTTGGAGAAGATCCACAATGGTTCTCTCATACCACTTAGATGAAACCTGGTTGTATTCCCCTTCTGCTGCCCTCAAGAATCATTCACAGTCTTTTTTACTTCTATTCTTTACAGACAAGCTTATGTCTTCTTCAGTACTTGAATAAGGAAGCATCACAATACTTCCTCATTATTAATATCTAAAAGCAAATAGTTACACAAGGATAGGAATCTCGTGGTTGTAAAGATTCACTTCCTACTCCAAGAAACACCTCTGTATTCACTTGCTACCAGAAGATTTGATGTTCCAAGAGCAACTCTCAGACATGAATATGGTCCCCAAGTCCACGTGCTTTCTACCTTTACCCCAATCAAAGAAATTATATTCAGGCTGAGTGTTCTTGCTTTACTTGTGCTTATTTGTTTTTGTCTACATGTTCTTATGAGACTCTACTCATTCCATCTTCTATTTTTCTTCACCTTCCTTCCCTCAAGATGAAATCATTCATTGAACTCTTGATTTTTACTACCCCAAACTCTTTCTGGACTTAATGTTTTCCCCCTGGGAAATAAACTCCAATAACCTATTGTCTGTGGTGCAAAATTTATAATCATGACATCAGTAGAAACATAAAAGTTTAAAGAACATTTTTGTGAAACAAAGTTCACATAAAACTTCATATAATCCATTCTTAAAGTAGTAATAGCATACATCTCTAAATTCAGCCCAAGATCCATTCCATAGCTTGACTCCTCAGATCACAAATTGCACAGACAATTCATTAAAATCTGCTTAGGTCTGTATGATTTAAATAGCTTGTTGATTTTTATAAAACCAAGGGTCATGTATTAAAAAAACTCAAGTTCTTTGAGCCCTTGTATGCAGAGCATCCTTCCTAAATACATGTAACACTCTTCCTGCTATGGTTTACAGTATTTTCCACTAAAAAAATATTTGGTGATAAAACTGCCATTTGTAGACTGTTGTACTTTGAGTTGGCATATTTACTGGACCAACTACCAACCATTGAACCCTGGATTTTTCAAGACAGAATCCACTCACGAATGGGACAATAGCAGCAGTACCCATATCTTGCATTAGGATTCTGACAGTCTGTTTTTCTTTCTGTGACCAGCTGTAACTGTGAAAATTTCTCCTTTTATCCCCTTCCTCTCTTCAGATATTGTTTTATAAAATGGGACTTGCTTGTTGTTGAGAACAACCTAAAACTCTATACTATGTTCCAATCTCAATGGAGTAGTATTACCTTAATGCTTAGAATAATTGGAAAAAATATTTTTATCACTCTCTTTTTAATTGAAATAAAGATAATTTTCAAAATCTTAAGGAGGAATCTGATGTTTGCAAATAAGAACTTTAGTTTACATAACCCCATACCTTGCCTCAGTGTTCTTTAGACCTCAATTTCTCATAGCCCACTTGACTAAACAAATTTCTGAATTTTTATTTCAATGTACATTTTAATCTCTCCCATTACTTCAGCATTAATTTACAAATTATTCCTCCTATTCAGACTATTTTAAATAATTTCTTTTCAATAAAAGACTTCTATTTCTATCTAAAAAGTTCTTAGTGATTTTTTAATGTGACTATATTGAGGAATAAACTTGGGATTCTAGGACTTTAATTTCAGTGTATTCATTTATATGGATGATAATAGTGATAGTAGTTAATCTGTCAGGAGTACTTTTATGTGCCAGATATGTTATACAAATTATGTTTTATGATCATGATAATCTAATTTCATATGTATAAGTAGTGCTCTGATTGTAATGCTGAGGAAATTAAGGCACACTTGTGTGGATATGTTCATTCAGAGAATTATGTAGAACTGGTGCAGGAAGTCCAGAACCTAGACCTGCCCACTCGGAATTCCTTCCTGCAGAATCAATCTGGTTCTTTTTATATTCTATATGATTGTAACACTCAAAAGCAATCTACTTAATAGTCACTTTAATAAAACTTTACTGTTCCTTGAATGTAACTTTTAGTAACTTTTATTTCTGGAGTTCTTTTTGGCAATGTATTTCCAGCTGGTTTTAAGCCCTTGTACAGATAATATTTATTCTTAAGATCAAATTAAGACTTTAGAAACATAAATTGCTGGAAAAGTCATTTGAATTTTCAAAAATCTAAAAGGGACACTTATTGTTCAATAATTATATTTAGCTATTTTTCTTTTATGCAGGTGGGCCATTTTTATCAGTTTACAACTAGGAAGTTACAGATGTGTACTTAATCATTTCTTCCCACTTTCTCTTTTGTTCATTCATCTTTTACTTGATCCTCTTCTTCCTATGCTAGAATTCTCATCTGACTTAAAGGACAATGATAAAATCAAATTAAAATCAAAACCAATTCTAAATGCGTTCTCTCATCTTTAAATTCAGATTCACAGGAAATTACCACACCCTTTCCCATTCAAATTATATGTATTTTTCCTTTTCATACTGTATTTAACAATTCCTTGTACAGAAGATAAATCGTATTCTCTTTCAGTGTGGCACTTTTCTGGGAACAATCATTTTCTTATCTATAGCAATCCAGTAATGGTATATTTTTTAAAGAAATCACTATATAAGTTATAGGTTAGTTCTGTCAGAACCAAAGTTCTAAGAGGTCAAAGAAAAAGAAAGTCAAATTGCAATTTGGGAAATAATTATTCTAAAATATGACTCACCTAAATGCATTTTAGACTATATGCAACATGAAGAAGGTCATAAAGATTAAAGTTGGTTTCTAGACTCTAAATATTGTAAATTGGTTTAAATGTCCCCCCCCCCCAGTTTCCTAAATCTAATTATAAGTATCAAAAATATTTTATACATGTCTTAAGACTATCTTCTCTAACTATAAATTTATCATTAATATTAAACAGCACACACAAGAATTGTTTTTAAACAAATATATTTGAGAAATTTAACCCAAATAACACTACAAATTATGCTTTTCTTTGTGACCTTTCAAATAAAGTGGGATTTTGAAAATCACCCTAAGTTTATGCATCGTCCTCAACCAGTCTTTCAAATGATTGATATTTTATGATTTGAATATCTCACTATGCCTAGGGCCAAGAAGCATTGCCAAGGCCCAGATTCCATATGGATTTTTTGTGCATCAGAGGTTTTAGCATAGGACTTGACCTTATTCTGTGCTTTCTCACTTGATAATGCATCTCAGACCAATTCTATACCTTCAGAGAAACAGAAAGTCTTCCGAGAGTATAGAATCAGACTACCCAATGCTCCTCTTCTAATTGGACACAGTTTTCTGAGGAAATTCAGTGATTGCTGGGTATTGCTGGAATGTTTCCCTTCCAAAGGGAAATTCTACTCCAAGGACCACACTTAGAGATATGCCAGTGTTTTTCTACCTATTGAAAAGTACGGATTTTCCCTATGTTTCCTTCAATACTATTTGTTGCTTCAAAGTATTACTATGATCAAAATATTTTGACTCTTTTTGCTATTTAGTTTACAAACTTTAGAGTACTTTTGAGATATTTGCCGTGTGACAAACTATTATTCACAGATATCTGGTATAGTGGTGATTATTTTAACAATATTTCTCTATTTTCTGAGAATATTCATTTTTTTGTAATGTATGAAGAAAGTGGAAAAGTTACCTAGTCACATTATTTACTAGATTAATATAGAAGTGGTACAAATATATTTTGATTTCTTTATTCAATCACTGGACATAACTCTGGGGCAAAAGTGATATCTATATTAGTCCTAAACACAATTTCAGTATGTAGCATATCAAACCCAGTAATACCAGATATTGAACAAGTATCACGAATATAAACGAATAGTGAAAATATTGCTCCTGAAGCAATCGCTTATTTGAAATTATTAGGTTATGTTAACCTAAAAAATAAGGATCCTCTTTATTTCTGTTGAAGAATAAAAGAAGATGTGAATGGAAAAATATAGAATGTCTGTCCTCAGTTTCCATTGTTCTACTTTAAAAATTAACACAAATTGCATTATTATTTTTTCCTATCACATTGTTTTTGTTTTTGTTTGTTTGTTTCTTATCCTGGGTATTGAAGCCAGAAATTCTTTACTACTGAACCTCATCCCCAGCCCTTTTTCCTTTTTATTTTTTTTTTCTATTTTGAGACAGGGTCTCACTAAGTTGCTTAAGGTCTCACTTCATTGCTGAGAAAGACCTCAAATTTGTGATCCTCCTGCCTCAGCCTTCTGAGTCCCTGTGATTACAGATGTGCGCCACCACTTCCAGCTTCCAACATGCTTTTTTTCCCCCTCTTTTTTATACTTTTGTCAATTCAGTTTTACTATTCTTAAGTTTTGATTTTCCTTATATACAACTAAAGAGAAATATTTCTAGATTATCATAACCTATCTTCAATTATTTGTAAATGCAATGTAATGCAGACACTGATAATAAATTCGTTTTCTGAAATAAGAAATTTCATGTTTGTCATATTATCTAATGAACATCAATGGGAATGTTGTGAGTCCTTTGATTGGCTTCTCAGTTTTATATGCTCTTGTAACTTGATCAGGTCAAACATACTTACTAATTTTCACCAATAGTTGTACTTATAACTGAAAAAGAAGAGCAGTTTCTTAACTTTGACTTCTAATGATGCAAATGGTAAGTTAGATAAGAAGATGCAGGATCAGATTCTGAGGAATCTCTTGTCTACAATTATTAGAATTTTATATTTTTAATTACATTGTAACCCCAGGTATTCTATCTAGCTAATACAAATTAAAAGCAAAAATCATTGCTTTACAAATAATGTGGCAGAACTGTCAAACCTATGTTCAAAGCATCAAATTGCATTGACAATTGATGAAGGTACTTCCTTGGGTCACACTGGTATGAAAAAGGCCCACAGTATACAGCACAGTGAAGAAGAAGGTTACATTTGTCATTAAAGGGAACTTTTTGTCACATTGTGCTTTGTTTGGTTTTACTTACTAAGATAAATGCTATAAATTGATCAGAATGATTTTTCACAGAAAAAAATAAATCGCCAATATGTCCCCTTCTGTTAAAAAATTAAGTACATGTGTCTATTTCATTTTTTCTTAGTACCCCAAGAATTGTTTGAAATATGCTTGATATACCTCCTAATGCCATTCATTGAGGTACTGAAATGGTAATATTTTCAATTGTTGCTTCTTTTTTATTCTATTAAAATACTTTAATACCACTTCTGTGGAGTTTAATGCAATGGTTAAAATACAGAGACGTAGTTAAACAATAGACTGTTCTGAAAACTTGTGCTTTCTGACAATATTTCCCCCCATGATTGGTTTCTTTGAGCTCTTACAATTGGTTGATGGCAGTTCTGCACCAGAGTGTTTTGGCAAGTGTTCATTGACTTTTGACAGTCTGTGGGAATTCAAATAGAAAAGGGGCATTTTATAATCCATAAGAATGGCTTCGCTGTGCTATTTTATGGGAGGAGTGGTTTATAGCATGAGGATGCAGTTTTTCCCCTGTTGGTCATCCATGTGTTTCTTCATTTTCCAGATTTTACCCAATCTGCACTTCTTACTAGGACAATGCATCCTTTTAAATCAATAAGAAACAAAGCTCAAATAAAGAATGCTGAATCAGGCCCATTAACACCAGTACTAATTATGCAGAGAATACACAATACTGTTTACAGTAGACCTTTCCAAAGGCAACCATAATATTAAAAGTGCAGAATCTATTTCAGAAGTAGGCAAGTCTCCATAAAAATTTTATTTATCTTGAAAGGCAAATGCTTATTCATTGCATACAATAGAAAGACATGGTTACTCCTCTCCCTAAACATCATTATATATTTAGATGACCAATAATTCTTAATTGTGTCAGTAAAGTCAGTGACAGGATTGGATCTGCAGAGATAAAAATTCAAGCACTTGATGTACACTGCACAGTAGGAAAATTCACAGGGTACAGTGTGAAGAGATGTGAGATAGGGAAAAGAGCTTGAGATTTATCATTGAAATTATCTGAGTGCTAAAAGAAAGTCTCTGTCTCTCTAGACCTTCTTAATTTTCAGTACTTGTAATGCCTCCGATGCCTTGAAGTAGTTTTCCATATGCCTGTTTGTTTATTTCAGTTTTGTGATTGTATGTTTGTGTGCGTGTTTGCCTGCATGTAGTTTTCCTGGGAGCAGCAGGCTCTTTGGTGTATGTGTGCATATGTATGAGTGTGCATATGTATGAGTGTGAATTAATTACACATTTAAAACATCTGCATCAGTGGCGGCGTCTGCAGTCCTCCCTCGCGGCTCCAGTCAGTCGGGATGTTGAGCTCCATCACTTGGTGTTAGGACCACTCGGAAGACCAGCCTGTCGGACGCCTGATGGTGGTTCCCGGGGGGTCGGAGCTCCGGGAGCCTGTACCATCTCTATCTGAAGGGGAGGAGAGAAGGAAAAGAGAACTAATCCAAGCGAGGGGCTTCTCCTTCCTGCAGCTGGGTTGAGGGGGCAGCCAGGTTTGGAGCAGGGTTCTAGGATTACACTGCAAATCTCCAACTTCAGCACCGCGGACAGCACCACCTCCCGCCCGGGGCGAGGCGCGCGCCTGCTTCCTTGGCCCCCGCCCCAGCTGATGGACCGGGGCCGGTGGGTTCCTTCTCCCTTTTGCTTCCAAACGAGGCGAGGGCAGGGCCGAAAGGTTCTAACAGCCAGAGGGGTACGGTAAGGAGGAGAAGGAGGAGACTAGGAGGAGGAGGAGAAGGAGAAGGAGGAGAAGGAGGAGGAGGAG